>NW_004524604.1:13798870-13800278 GCF_000260255.1 Octodon degus | reverse complement strand
ATGATATTAGCCATCTTATTCATCACATATTTACAGTAAAGATGTTGACCACATTTAACATCACTTTTACTTATACTAGACTAAGGGTATTCTGTGCAGTGTCTAAAATATACAAACATTGGCGAAGGTGTTCCAGGTAATCTTATAGAACCTCGGTAGCTCTTCTTAAATTTTGACAGAGATCTGTTTTCTTCAAGTGTTAGTGACAGCACTGTTTGCTCGTAGTAGATTTAAAAATATTATTGCATAAGAAAAATTTTCAAGAAAGATAACACATAAACACCTGAAGCAAAAAATGATTGTTTTGAAACTTATACTACACAGAAAAAAATGAAGCTTTCTGGATGGTGACCCCATGAGGGCATTTTGATTTGTATTTGAATAGACTCATTTCCAAATTTGGAGGGTAGCCCATGTTCCATTATCATGCAGCCCACAACTTGCTTGATATTGTTAATTAGGGTGCAAATTGTGGTGGTATTACTGGTGACCTGGACATGTGTTCAATAGAAACAGAAATGAACCCCTCAACTCATTTCACATAGGCCAGAAAACATCTGCCAGATGGTTATAGCTTTCAGTAACTATTAAGCTGGATGGCATTTGAACAAATGACTCAGATATATAGTGTCTGAAGCTGATTGTGAAAATGCTAACATATCCATGGAGATTAGTCTTAATGAAAAACTACATTAATCTACTTCATGCATTGTGATTAGCCTAGAACGGATAATTCTCTCTCACTTTTGCCCAAGTCAAGCTAAAAATGCCTTTATCCACTTTAATACAATGCTTACAAAACATCTGGGAGATTTATTGATACAAAGATATCTATTAGGACATCAAAATTAATTTCAATTCCTTGAGGTATCTTATTTTAATTAACAAATTCATGATCCTGTTCTATTAATTAGCATGCTAAAGGAGTAAGTTTCAGAAGAATTTAATGCTTTCTAACAAAGCATTTATCTCATACCATAATAAAAAGAGCATTAACAATCTCAATCTAATTTATTTTATACATTTTATAGCAGTCTTGAAGTTTTATTCAGGAGAATAATATAAGTAATCGCCATTATTTTTAATTTAAAAATCTATTTTGGCTGTACACATTTTTTCAAAAGTCTCATTATTAGTAACACTGTAGATCTGATACTGTATCTTTTAAAGATTATTAACATGAGCATGAGTTCATTTAATTTATTGTGTTATTAAACTTTCTGATGCACTCTTTGGTATAACTAAGAAGTATCAGAGACAAAAATCTGCAAATACGTCCCTCCTATAATTAAATGTATAATTATTGTATTAGCATATATTTTTTCTATAGCGTGTTATTTTGAAGCTAAAATATTTTTAGGCAACAATGTAATAGGCTAGATTAACAGATTAGATATAGAGATAGTGC
>NW_004524604.1:13795901-13798200 GCF_000260255.1 Octodon degus | reverse complement strand
ATTTGAGCTCATGAGCATATGGAAGGCACTTTAGAATGCTGTTATAACATTTAGACATTTTCCTATTACTATGCCATTGCATTTCAAGTTACACAAAATTCTTCCCATCACAACATTTCAGTCTTCATCTTGACCTCAAAACAATTGTAAATGTTGTCACAGCTAAGCCTTAGAATTTCTGTGTATTAGAGAAAATTAATGTCTGACTGATTTTTTTGGACACAAATGAAGAGAACCAATGATGATTTCATCCACACCAGCCATAGAAGATCACAGTTATACAGTGATCTTTTGTAGTAACTTATCTAATGTAAAGTCATTATTTTTGTTTCACTTAATGACAACAAGTCACCAAGTTAATTCAAGTCTCCCAAGAGCATACACCATGTTGGATTCCAAAGTGCAGAAGTATCCTGGAACTCATTTGAAAGGGACAGAGTGAGAAGGAGCCAAAGGATGTGGGAAGAACCTTCAGACTAAAATGCAGTTCTGACCCATGTAAAAGAGGTAAAGAAGATGAGTCTTGATATGTATTCCTTTTTTAATCTCCCCTAATATTGAGGATTAAACCCAGATCTTTGTGTAAGCTAGGCAAACCCTGTGTGATGGAGCTAACACCCTCAGCCCTTTTTATTTTATTTTGAGACAGGTCTTGAGACTTGAGACACTTTGTCCAGAATGACCTCAAACTTGTGACCCTCCTTCCTCAGTCTCCTAGGTAGCTGAGATTACAGCCTTGTGCTACCAACCATGCCCATTGGTAATGAAGGTTTTAGTTTTTACTGATGCAGGAAAAATTTTGCATGTGACATTTTAATGCAGTTTGAAGAACGTTTCAGCCAAACCAATGGGGAGTTGTTAAGCCAGTCACCCATTGGAAAAGTCCCTGCTGTTCTTAAGTGTGGCTTCAGCACCATCATGCTAATAGGCTGTGTGCGAAAGCTAGGCCCATCCATCAATTCAATACCCTTCAGCAAGAGACCTGAATGGTATGTTTCCATGGCTGCTGCAGTGTACTGCTTCTTCAAAATACATAGTTATCCACATTGTTTCTGGGGGAAGCTTCTCCATGGTTCTTATTAGACTCTCTTCTTGGGAGGAAATTCAGAAAAGAAAAACAGGCAGGATGAGTTAGAACCCCAGTCACGACAGTTGACCTCAGGCTGCTATGCGTATTCATGATCCCCCCCAAGACACAATTCATCCTAAACACACTGTGTTCAGCTGTGTCACCTTAGAACATCCATACTGCTTATCTGATGGTGTGGTACAACCCTTGGTGCTGGGGATCTGATTGCTTGATGATCATACCCTTCTCAGGTCTGAGTTGCTGCAGGTAACTGTTCAGTGAGGGAAGGGACTACAGGAGGGGCCCACTTGAGTGATCCACAAGAACATCTCTATCTTCTCCTTTTTCCCAGAACAAATTACCCATTACCATGGTGATTCACATTCTTTTCCCTTGGTTCCTGGACCCTGAGAGCCCCCAAAGACAAGGTTCCCTAGTGGTACTGTATTTTATAATTTAATCTAGTCACCATTGTTTTACTGGGAAAGAACATACCTTTTTGGGTTTCAGGACCTCTGTTCCTCAGAGCTCATACTTGTACAAAATCTTGCAGTGGACCATTAGAGGAATGCTAAGTGCGCTTGCTTTTACTTCTACCTCTTCATTCTCAAATTATGTACTTTTACTTCTGGGGACACAGCAATATACAGAGAACTCTGATTTAATGGTGGTAGTAGGTATCAAAGAATGGTGTCTTATCCCTTAAGTAAATTGTCCCCAGCCTGATTCTGAAGTTGTGCAAACCTGTTTGAACAAAGCATGAAGTTAGATAGCTTTGGACATTGGGTATATAACCTAGTTATCTGTGATTGTAAGTCCACTCCCAAACCATTTTGACTGCAAAGAGTGTAGCCTGTGTTCAGATGCTATATTATGTGAAATCCTTGCTTTGGATCAGAAATTTAATAAACCTGTATAGTGTAGTGCTGATTGAAACTGTATTAGTTAAAAGTGGAAAAACCATGTTTGCAATAGGTATCTATCCTTTTAAAAATGATGAACTGATGGTCCTTCCAGTATGAAAGGGTCAAAATTTTCATCCTGTCTCTAAGTGGCCAATTGATCTTACTATTGCTATTTGGATGTCAAGAATTACGAAGGATGTAACCTTCTACCTTACTTAAAAATCTAGTGAATTCACCTATAATCAATTCATATAAGGTGGCAAATGATAGAAGATTCTCAGATTAGAGACAATGAGCATTTGCTTTGGCAACAGAACTAAAAGAA
>NW_004524604.1:13741355-13795801 GCF_000260255.1 Octodon degus | reverse complement strand
GGTAATGAAGGTTTTAGTTTTTACTGATGCAGGAAAAATTTTGCATGTGACATTTTAATGCAGTTTGAAGAACGTTTCAGCCAAACCAATGGGGAGTTGTTAAGCCAGTCACCCATTGGAAAAGTCCCTGCTGTTCTTAAGTGTGACTTCAGCACCATCATGCTAATAGGCTGTGTGCGAAAGCTAGGCCCATCCATCAATTCAATACCCTTCAGCAAGAGACCTGAATGGTATGTTTCCATGGCTGCTGCAGTGTACTGCTTCTTCAAAATACATAGTTATCCACATTGTTTCTGGGGGAAGCTTCTCCATGGTTCTTATTAGACTCTCTTCTTGGGAGGAAATTCAGAAAAGAAAAACAGGCAGGATGAGTTAGAACCCCAGTCACGACAGTTGACCTCAGGCTGCTATGCGTATTCATGATCCCCCCCAAGACACAATTCATCCTAAACACACTGTGTTCAGCTGTGTCACCTTAGAACATCCATACTGCTTATCTGATGGTGTGGTACAACCCTTGGTGCTGGGGATCTGATTGCTTGATGATCATACCCTTCTCAGGTCTGAGTTGCTGCAGGTAACTGTTCAGTGAGGGAAGGGACTACAGGAGGGGCCCACTTGAGTGATCCACAAGAACATCTCTATCTTCTCCTTTTTCCCAGAACAAATTACCCATTACCATGGTGATTCACATTCTTTTCCCTTGGTTCCTGGACCCTGAGAGCCCCCAAAGACAAGGTTCCCTAGTGGTACTGTATTTTATAATTTAATCTAGTCACCATTGTTTTACTGGGAAAGAACATACCTTTTTGGGTTTCAGGACCTCTGTTCCTCAGAGCTCATACTTGTACAAAATCTTGCAGTGGACCATTAGAGGAATGCTAAGTGCGCTTGCTTTTACTTCTACCTCTTCATTCTCAAATTATGTACTTTTACTTCTGGGGACACAGCAATATACAGAGAACTCTGATTTAATGGTGGTAGTAGGTATCAAAGAATGGTGTCTTATCCCTTAAGTAAATTGTCCCCAGCCTGATTCTGAAGTTGTGCAAACCTGTTTGAACAAAGCATGAAGTTAGATAGCTTTGGACATTGGGTATATAACCTAGTTATCTGTGATTGTAAGTCCACTCCCAAACCATTTTGACTGCAAAGAGTGTAGCCTGTGTTCAGATGCTATATTATGTGAAATCCTTGCTTTGGATCAGAAATTTAATAAACCTGTATAGTGTAGTGCTGATTGAAACTGTATTAGTTAAAAGTGGAAAAACCATGTTTGCAATAGGTATCTATCCTTTTAAAAATGATGAACTGATGGTCCTTCCAGTATGAAAGGGTCAAAATTTTCATCCTGTCTCTAAGTGGCCAATTGATCTTACTATTGCTATTTGGATGTCAAGAATTACGAAGGATGTAACCTTCTACCTTACTTAAAAATCTAGTGAATTCACCTATAATCAATTCATATAAGGTGGCAAATGATAGAAGATTCTCAGATTAGAGACAATGAGCATTTGCTTTGGCAACAGAACTAAAAGAATGTCATTTAAAAAATATTTTTAGTTGGGAAATCATAATTGTGTTATATTTATGAAGTACAATGTGATATTTTGGGTTATGTACACTTCAGGGACATATTAAGCCTAGGTAATTAATAGACCCTTCATTTCACTTAATACTTTTGTGGTGATACAACTCTCTCAGTTATATTGAAATATACAATATCTTCTTTCTGACTATATTAATCCTGTCATGTGATGAATTTTGAAACAGTCTGTCCTACTGAAACTGCACATCCTTTGAACAGGAGGATCCCATTCCCTTGTTCCCTGCTGTTTCTTCTCTCACTACGACCACTGACATCATCATTCCACTCTCAACTTCTGAACACATTATTGGTTTGGCTCCATTTTTCTTATCCCAAATTTTCAATGAGGATTATGAAAAACTGTCATGCAGTGAATTGAATTGCAGAGCAAACTTACAGAACCCAGATATGTAATAAAGGGCATAAGCTGTTATCTTTCCTTTGAGAGAGATTTTATCATTAGTTATGGTTTGTGTCTGGATATCCGTCCAAAGCCTCATGCAGTGGTGGGGTGGGCTTTTCAAAGATAGCCGAATCTAGAGTTTATAATTGGTTCGTTGTCTAGTGCTGTGACTGGTGTGAGCGCTACGCCTGCCCTAGGGCGGATAGCCTGCGTACGATATAAGGGAGGGACATTTTCTCTGTGTACTCTTCTCATTTTTACACTTGTTGCTTTTGGCTGTCTTCTGCCACCAAGAAAATTTGCCCCTCTGCCACTTGTCACTCTGCCTTGTAGCCAGGTGATTGTGGACTGAAACCTCCACAAACTGTGAGCCAAATAAGCCTTTTGTCTCTTAGTTTTGGGTGTCAGGTATTTTGTCTCAGCAGTGAGAGAGAAATAAATAAGACACCATTATTACACTGAACAATATACAAATCTGCCCTCTGTTCCAATAAAAGATAAAAATCCATTGAGAGCATTTGCTGTAAAACCATAGTAAAAAAGAAAGTTCTCAACAAAAGCAGCCAGTGCCTCTGCTAGTGAAGTGTTCAGACAGGTGAGAATTCCTTTTCAACTATCAGCGCGCTGTTGGCTTCTGTTGTTTAACAAGTCGCATGCTGAGAAGCAAGAGTGGCATGCAGAACTTGGTGGTCTTTTCATGGAGCCACAGGGCACTTTCGTTGCTCCACAGCTGCCCCTTCCTTTCATGTGCTTTCTATGCTGCGTCAGGAGTTACAGATGATGACATTTACTAGTGCCAATTGGTCAAGAAATTCTTTCCATTGTCCAGTCCTTTTCCAGGATGTTTGCTTTCTGATGCATTTTAAAACGGATTCAAAAGGGCGCACAGATTTTTCTCTGTGCCATATGTCCTAACTATGACTATATAACTTTTTGTTGGCCTCTAATCTTATGGTCTCTTTCCTTTTGATCTTCAGAAGGGAAGGCCGGGCGATGGCCACTGCCAAAGAATGTGTACTTATGCTCACCTTTGGCTACTTCTTCTGAGGCAAGAGATTAATGTGAACTGAAGCTGAATGGGAAAGTAGATGTGTCCTACTAACTACCAAATCCCAGAAGGTACCGAAGCATTGAACATAGTCTTCTTGGGAGGACTTGAACAGCTTTCTGAGAGGACGACTAGAACGGATGTCAGCCACATTGAGTTTCTGCTGTGTTCTCTCACAGCAGCCCTCTCTCTCCTGCAGAGTGTGCTTATTTTCCTGCTTTGATTTGGCCCAGACTTGCTCTGCAGTGACTACTTCTTTTCCTATCTAATAAATGCAGACCTCTGCTAACGTTTGTACTTATCTTGGCCAACTCCTTGCTCAAGATAGAAAGGACCTAGACACCATCTCTAGAAGGAGACTCCAGCACTCTAAAGCACAGTCAAAGTTCCATACAAAATAGATGGTAGAGCACACTGTAGCTCAGCTCACTGGGAATACTTTTTCTCTGTAATGTCTTTCAAGGGCACTTATGAGTATGCCTACAATACAGATGCTCTCCACTTTCAATTTACTTTGACCTTTCGAACTATCCATTATTAAACCAAGTTCCTGTTCTGTCTTCCTCTTTAGCATGGTCATTCAGAGCCGTTTTATACCGCCACAGTACACTTATGAAACATGCAGAGGTGACATGGACAATTGACACTAGCCTCAGTATTGTAGCTGCTGGAGATTATAGAAAAGTACCACCTCAACTGACTCTTATAGGTCAAAAAGGCAACATGGGTGTCCAGCAAATACAATGCGACTTAATTATCTCAGGGCAGCCTGAGTTTCCCGGGCTGCAACACCATGCTTTCCTCAGATGGATTCAGTAATAGATAAAACTGTCAAACTTCATATCCTTTGGCCTTGATAAAATTTTAGAGTTAAATTTCTGTAGTCTGTTAAATGGTCCTACAAAATCTGAAGAGTAAAGTTCAAGAGAACAAAGTAAAAGCTACGACTACCCACCTCTTAACTGGTATGAGTGAGTGTGTATGTACAACAACAACAAAGTAACACCACTTAATTTTCTTTTCTTTTCTTTTCTTTTCTTTTCTTTTCTTTTCTTTCTTTTTTTTTTTCAGTTCCAGGCACATATTTGGATGTTGACATTGTTCTTGTTTCCTTCAAAAAAAGGGTAATGGATGAAAGTGTGGGCGGCATACAGAGCTGCCTGGGCACACTGACCTTAGAATGAAAGCCACATGTAATGAACCATAAAGGAGCAGGAAAAAAATCTGAGTTTTCTCCTGAACTAGCATTTACAGGAGTTTTATTTTAAAATAATAGCTCTTTTATGAAAATTAAAATTTCCTTACTTGATTATAACTCTCACATGCAAAAACACAGGGCTTGAATTTATTGATACTCAGATGCTGTAATGTGGTCTCAAGGTAAAGTTGACTATATACCTCTGAGCAAAAGAGATTCTAGGAGATAAAATAATGGTCTGTCTTAACTATTGGCCATAATTACATTGCTATGTCTAATGCAAAGTAGAGTTACACATTTAGCAAGTTAATGACATGATTTTGGAAAACTGTAGATTCTGATAAAACTAAATGTTTTTTCAAGATTCTCATTGATCACATTATATAATTATTTTTTATATTCTCCTATTTGGAGGTTTGACTGAAAGTAAATGTTATGTAATTGGAGGACTGTGGAAAAAAATCTCTGTAAGTCATAGCAGATTGGATCACACATCTCAGTCCAACTTCCACATGACCAGTACTAAGCTACTCAGACACCTTTGAGAATGACTGTCTGAAAGAGGGCTTTACCCTTCTCCTAGTCATCAAGTCAATTCAGGCTACTATTTGTCAAGTGACAATATTGGACATGACCAGTATCTGTCAAAGAATTTGTTGGATAAATGATAGTGCGGGCATAGTCTTCATGAAGTAAAACTGAAAGGTGGGCACAGATGCAGCAGAATGACTCGATCAATTTCATTGTGAGACATATACTCTGCAGTCAAGAAAATAAGGACAGATGAAATGCATAACTCTTAATCTAACTTTTGCAGGAAAACATGACATCATCTACAACTTTTAAAAGTATTAATAATAGATATAGAAGCATATTAAAATGCAAAACAAATTATGAAATGAAGAAGCAAAAAGTAGAAGATTATCTTCACCAGGGTTTAGAAAATCAGTGTCTTTTGACAACACACACACGAAAGCACATAATGTAAGTTATAGGGTGTTTCCTCTTCTTTTATAAATAATTGGTGTAGATATTCTCCCTACAATGAAGTGCTATGCATTATCATTATCTTTCTCTCTATGTAGTGAAATAAACCTGAAACAATTGTGAAAATAAAATTAATTTCTGCTTTAAGTGTTAACCATAAATATGTAATGAGGACATACTAGCTTTAAAAATTTTAGTTAATTAGTTTTGAGAAAATTGTGTAAGGTTAGAGTAGGTATAATGAAAATTTAAAAGCCATAACAATGCTCATTATGTAGGAGTTTGCCTTTAAACTTTATGAATGATATTCTCATCAAGAATCCATGTTTACCTCAAGATGCATCTGCATTATCTTAAAAAAAAAACTCTTTTCTTTTTAATTTTATATATTTGGTACAGGGTCTCACTACGCAGATCAAACTCATAGTGATCTTCTTGTTTCACCCTCCCCAGTGCTGGAATTACAGGTGTGTACTCCTTTCATATTAAACTAACCTCATTTGACACTGTTTAGGATGATGGATAAGAAAGCATAACTAGGAAGGATAAACAATTTTATATGTGAATTATCAGAAAACACTCATACAAATAAACTCATAATACCCATGTGCCTAAGATATTTAGTGCTTTGATAGGAATATGTTATTTTTTGAATGGAGTGCATATTTTATCTGTGTTATAAAAGGATCTCCTCAGCAGAGTTGGAAGTAGCTTTTATGTGAAGAAAACCCTTTACAGGACCCCAAAGGGCAGTCAAACATAAAATCACTAAAAGGCATTGACTCACTCACAACTGGAATGGTAAATACGGAGTACAAGGGTTGGTTAGCTAAATTAAGTTAGATGGTGTCTTTATCTAGTAGGGAAATAGACTGCTACCAACTTCCCAAAACCTATGCATTTCTCGCCTGTGTGGATGCATTCAAATTGTACAGTGAAAGACATATTACCATTAATATCTCTCAAAATAGCCCCCTAATCCCACCATGCTTGCCGCTATCTGAAGCAGCTCTGGAAGTCCTCTCCTGTCTTCCAAAATGTTCATGTCGGTGCTGAGTGCCATCCAGGAGAAGAGCAGGCCTGTGAGAGCCCTGCAGTGTCCTTGCCCACTTCATGCAAGCTTGGCTCTTCCCCAGTCGAAATTACCATAAAGAGTAAATACTTTAAACTTGACACTGAGGCCATCAAGATAACACAAGAGACATTCATGAGAAAGAACTTGCAGAACTCCTGCTCAAGGTCAATGAGAAAAGTGTATTAGAAGAGAGAAGGATTAATGGTGATGTATCTTTTATTACAATAGAGATTTTACAAATTTAAACACCCAAAATATTTTTCTATTATATCTCATAAAAGTGTATGTTTCAAAAATACTGCCTATACAGTGAAATAATTATAAATATTTATAATTTAAAAATTAAGAAGAGATTTTTATAGCAGAGCCACCTAGTGAGGAGACTGTGCTGTGGAGACAACACATATTGTTTAATATGTAAGATATTTAGGTAATAATATTTAAGGCTCAGATGATCATTATTAACTTGTCATTATCTGTCCTCATAAATAATAAATGAAAATTTAAATGCATAGTTACTTGAATATGTATATATTGTATAAATAACTGATAAGACTATTAATGTTTACATGTGTATGCTTTTTCCTGCATGCACATGAACACAATTCCTCTATGAAATGTCCTATACAGTGCCACTTTTCTCTCTGAAATGGTTCACTAGAATGAAATTTAATCCTTAGTTTTTCAAACCTCAGTTTTCCAACCTACAGATTTTTTGGTATTTCCGCAGATGCCTGATCTATGGACCCACATTGGCTCAGCCTCCTAAAGTTCTGCTATATGAAAATGAAATTATTACCAAAAAATTTCCTTATGAAATAAATTTTTTGAAGAATATTCTCCTACAGAAGTGATCAAGGAAGAATAACAATTATATAAGTATACTTAGTGGTCTTTTAATAAAATTCCTGCACTATTTTTTCTCTGTGTTTTTAAGGGATAGCAAGTTCTATCTGTTCTGTTTTCTATTATCTGTTTTAAAGGGATAGCAAGTTCTGTTCTACAGACAGAAATGTTTAAGAATGATTTGGTGAGTTTTCTTTCATTTTTGCTCTGTAATTTAAACTATGCAAAGTATATACATGTGCGCACACAAAAACATTAGTGAAGTTTAAGTGTCATCAAAATTTTATTGAATTGATTTCTTTCAAGTGTTCAGTATTGTTACATTCTTGAGCCATGACTAATCTGTCACACAGATTGTTATATGCATAAATTGTTATTTATATGTGTCACATTGCTTTGTAAATCCCTTTTAATTGATATGACATGCATATGTTTTGAGTGGAAACGTTGCTCTCAGTCAATTTTTGAGATGTCAATCTTGGATTATTCTTTCAGTGGAGCTGAGTTCGTACAGACATTACTACTTTTCTTGCTTGACTTTTTCACACAAGATATCCACTTGTTAGAGGCTAGGAACACTGACCTCCAATCATAGAATGGCACAACAAGGTGAGGTCATTTCTAGGACAATAATATGTTTGATCTGGACCTTGTGCTGATGCATAGGGAGGCTCAACCAGTACCACTTAATAAATATATGAATGAACTACTAATACATATATTAGGAAACTTCAGAAAGTAGATGTGGGGCCAGCGAGTTAGCTGAGTGGACTAAGCGTCTGCTCAGGCAAGTGCAGGAACGTGGTTCAGTCCCCAGCACCACATGCCGCGCCAGCCCCTGCCCCCAGGGCGGGCTGAGCAGGCCAGAGTCTGGGCGTGGTGGCACACACTGCGCGGTGAGACCCGGCAACAACCAGATACACAAAAAGTAGGTTTTTTAGCCTACAGGAAAAGATTTGACATTTGTCTTTATTCTGCAGAAAAGTATGTCGATTATTTTTATTTTCAGCACAGTAAATAATCAAATTTACTTTTTGTTTATTTAAAATGTTATGGATTTAATTGTTCATAATACCATAAACGACTGAAGATTTTCTTAGGAAAGCACTTTGGGTCTAGTTGTCTGGACCTGGAATGTCTTATTCCCCACTCCAGTAACTTCTACGAGAACATAATCAGATTTTTTCCCAACCTTAAAGCTATTCATTAGGGCCGGAGGGAGTGGGGTGACTCAGTAGAATAAGCGCTTTGCCCGGCAAGCTCAAGGACCTGAGTTCAATCCCGGTTCTGAAAAAAAAAAAAAAAAAGCTATTCACAATTGTGATGTCAGTAACAGCGGTGGAATCCAGAAGGTGTTCAGAATTCTCCTGCTAAGAAGGGGGTTCAGGGGTGGAGCAGTGGGGGTGGGGTGGAGAAGGCGGACGGCAGGGGTGTGTCAGAGAGAGAGCACAGACCTAACACTGTGCTCAGTAACTCATGGCTGTTCACAGAGTCAATAAATCCCTCATTGCTGAATTTTTAAATTGAATAGACTATTGGAAAAGGTTAAAATACAGTACATGTTTTAGAGGCACCATATGTATGGTTCACATTACAGAATTACAGCGTATATTGAAATCGATATACTTGGCCACAAAATAAAATTGATAACAAGATCAAACTCATACTACAGTGTAGGAATTTAGGCAATATTTTCTTTACTATAGAAAGTAAGTGTTTTGAATGTGAAACACTCTCTTTGGGCATTTTCTAACTACTGGCTTATTTGCATTTATATGGTGAAATGTTGCCATCGTGTGGCCGGTTTGCTTATCACAATTTACCATTTTCTCTAGCAGGTACTTAATTTTGTCTCTTTCTGGATGGCTTAAATGTTTGGAGCAAGAATGGTGTCTGTTCGGGTCATCAGTAAAATAACTAATGCTTAAACATATTAATTCATAATATACATGAAAACAAGCTTTCTTTTATTGTCCCAACTGGAATTTAATCTTTATCTTTTATCCTTTTATTAGGCAAATTATTCAAGTTACAAATTTTAAACCTAAAAAAAAAATGTTCCCCTTCAAAGCCTAAGACTCTTAAAAATGACTCTTAAAAACTCATATGTTCTGAATGTGATAGTAAATTACTAAATCTTTTACTTATATGCAGTTTTGAAATAATTTCAATGCATACTTCATTTTAAACAATAGGGGGCATTGTGATGTCATGTTTTGGCTTTTCTCAGAAGGAAAATGTCATTTCACAGCAAAAACGTGGATTTTCTTTGTGGTGAAACTATTGCTCTAAATACTTTTTTAAAGCATATTTGTTATATTTTGATAGTACTGGCAATGAATATAAACCTCATTAAATAATCCTGGGAAATTTAATTTCTTAAGAGAATATCGGTTTAAAGTTATTTCAAGATATGTATATATTCATAATTTGGATAAAAAATTAAAACTTATACTTCATTCTGAGATTTTTCAAAACATGACTTGCGTCCTCACTAACCTGAGGTTTTCCTCATTCCAAAGTATTTTTAAGGCCATCTCAACCTTCTCCTTGTATATTGTCACACATATCACGTTACATTTTAAACTGTAGGGACCACCCACTCGGGTCCACCTCCTGTCCTCCTCTCTGACAGGAGCTTTCTTTCCCTCAATAAATATATTCTGCTCATGTAAAACGTGAAAATTTTAAATAATTATGGCATATACTTTATTATTTATTTATTTTTATGGCATGTGCTTTTGAATAAAACTTGTTTTCATATTTACTTGATTTTCTGAATATAGTGTTTTTTCAATGTATGGTGTTTGAATATTTTGTATGAAATTTAAAATTTGGGTCAATTATAGGATGAAATAATTTAGTAAGTTAAATATTTAAGTTAAAATTGAAGTTTTGCATAAGAATAGACTATGTTACAGTGGGACACGTTTTTTCATAGTTCTTCAAGCAAATACAAGGAAAATGAGATGAAGCCAACTCTGGTGTAAAAACTATGGTCTCTGTTTCCATATCCCATAGTGCAACATTTGCTTGTGCATTCAAGTTTTATTGAAATTATTTTCATCCACTCATCCCCATGAAGAAGTTTTGTATTGTTAAACTAACTCTTTGCAAAAATGAAAATATTAAATAACAGCTAGGTATAGTAGTGTAGCTCTCTAATCCCAGCACTCGGGTGGTTGAGGCAGGAGGATCACTGTGAGTTTAGAGGTTGGCCTGGGCTACAAAGTGAGTTCAGGGTGAGCCTGAACTGCATAGCAAGACCCTGTATTAAAAAGCCAAAAAACAACTAAAAATAATAATTTAAAGCAAACTTTTAATGTGCTCTTCCAGGATCAGTCTTTTCTTGTTAGATACTATATATTCAGAACCTTTAAGGATTTGTGTAAGGTTGACTATTACATATCTTTTAATCATGTTCCTAAGTATTAAGATCTATATTGAGCTGGTAATTTTTATACCTATATTTTAAAAATCAGTTTGGCAGCTTGAAATTACCCATCATAGGCACATTGGTATCACAGAAACAGGCAAATTCTGCCAATTTGAGCAGTGTTTTCCTATTTTGGAAATAAGCAATATACTTCCGACCAGATGACTAGTGTTTCATACTTAGCAGCACTACTCATGTTTTTCATTGGAAAAGTTTTCTTGTGCCGTGTTTTCCTACACATTGCAAGATGTTTAGCATCCCAGCAACCTAACCATTAAAGACCAATAGCAAATCCTCATTGCTAAGTCCAGTAAATCTGGCCCACTGGCTCGAAATTCTCCTGGGAAGATGTTTGCAAATGACATCCACTTCTACACAGATGACTAAGCAGTGTGTAGCTGTGCAGCAAATCCAACTTCCAGGTTGGCTCAAAACTTGGATGCAGAAATATTATGAGTTAGTTTCAGAAGATCAATGAGACAGATCAGTAAATGGACTCAAAATTATTCTACATTTGTAAACTCCTTGGTCCTACTGTTGGTCTGTTTATTGATATGTGTAGAGCTTTTGAAAGACAAAAACCAGTAACCTAATTAGGAAGCTCTGGTGTGTGTCTGCTATTTGCCAACCCATAGCACTTGTATTCCATATGATTACATTATATTTCATATATATATATATATATATATATATATATATTTAGGACAGGGTTTACAGGGTCTACAGGGTCTCACTGCATAGATCAGACTTGTAGTGATACTCCTGTTTACAAGCTCTCAAGTGCTGAGATTACAGGTGCGTGCCACACTGCCCAGTCTCAATCGCCATCTCAGTGCACCCTGGGGGTGGGGCCAGCATGACAGGCCAGGGATCGAACTCCTGGCCCCTGTGTTTGCCTAAGCACAGGCACTTTCATCTGCTGAGCTATTTGGCCAGCCCTTACAAGTACCCTCTATATTCTAGAACTGTGTGGCCCAGTGTGAACTCCATGATGAAATCCAGTATACACTTCATTATTGACATTGAGCAGTTGAATTAAGGCCAGTGCCATTGAAGAACTGTATTTTTTAAAAATAAACTTGGTAATGTTGGAAGGATAAACATGCTAGACTTACTCCAAATTCAAAGAAAATTAAAAAATATCTCATCAACAAGTATTTTTACTAATATAATCTTAGAATTGAAATAGTTTAAGTATATTAGGTCACATCAATATATATTAATTTCACATATATTTCTGATTTTTAAGGCCACTAATATATTTAAAATCACGTATGTACCTCACATTATATTTCCATTAGACTGTGCTGTTCTATTAAAAAATCTTTTAATTTCAAGCCTCTGCAATCCTGGGATTGTTGACACCATTCTATATCTTAGGCAGTCAGTGAGTGGAACTTGGTTAACGGGGAGACTGTTTCATCATTTTAGTGAAAGTTACATGACCCAATTTTAACAGCAAAGAGTAAGGCGCAAGATTTTAGCTCAAGTGCTCAGGGAAGAAACACTTTCTTTTTTTGGTGGTTTTAAAGCTGTAAGTTAAATGCATATAATTGGTAGCAGTCATGCTACCAGGTACTTTGAAGGCATCCCCAGTCTGAAAATGAAACCATCAAATGAATTCAGAGCCAGGAGGTAAAGAGAAATGGTCTCATCAAGTCAGATCTATGTTTAGGGAACCTACTTACCTTGGGAAATAGAGACTTTGGAGGCTCAGATATGTAGGGGTTAAGATTTTCTTCTCCTCAGCCAGGTGTGGTACCATGCCTGCTATGCATCACTGACACTCAGGAAGTTAAGGCAGGAAGAGGGCAAAGTCAAGGCTAGCTTGGTCAGCTTAGTGAGAATCTGTTTCAAATTATACGGTAGAAAGAGCCTTCGTGGCAGAAAATCCTTGAGTTCAATTCCTAGCACTGCAAGAAAGAAAGGGAAGAAGGAAATGAGGAAGAGAGGAGAGAAAAGGGGGAAAATTTTCACTATTAAAAAGTAAAAACTTGGGGGCTGGTGAGATGGCTCAGTGGTCTAAAGCACCTACTTAGAACAAGCTAAGCTGAGCAAAGCACAGGGACCGCGGTTCAATCCCCCAGCGCCACATGCCAGCCATCCCCGCCCCCTGGTGGGCTGAGCTGGCCACACACACACTAAAATAAAACAAACAAACAAAAAAAAGTAAAAACTTTTTGGGACATAAGGACCATGACCCTAACAAAGGCATGAGACATCTGAGGATTAGAGCTAAAGATGTGGCATAGGGACATAAGAATGTAAAACAAGGCATGTCTCAAAGAATGTGAGCCTGTTTGCACTTGAAAAATTCAAGTAAAACCACAAAAAATTTTTTTTGCCTAAAATGTATGAATATCTTATTAATAAATTATTAGTATTTATATTAATACCATATAGCTGTAGCTAACAATAAGCCTTGACCGAGCCAGTTTGATGCAGTTTGCACCAGTTTGTAGACTTTTACATTACAATTTATAATGTAAAGAATGATGGAAGTGAGACAGACGTTGATAGAAATTCTATCCTGTCCACTAATTATTTGATTTTAGCCATTACTTAGGGCCCTTAAGTCACTATGTCTTTTTCTGAAAAGTAGGAGTACAAAATATCTTATTTGGTTGTTATGGGTTTTATATACTGAGAACCGTGATTAACTCTTTATATTTTAAGATCACTGTAATTATTGAGTCATAAAGAAAGCTACAGTTAAATTCTGAGAAGAATTTTAAAGTACTTGGTCTTAAAATCTACAGTATTTGTCATAGTTTGGGGTTTTGCAAAGAGAACAATAAAATAAAGGCCACTTGGCTGGCTAGAAAGCTCAGTGGATTAAAGTGCCTACTTAGACAGACGCAGGACCTGGGGTGTGATCCCTGGCCTGCCATGCCAGCTGTGCCCCAGGGCGTGCTGAGAAGGTGATTGAGACTGGACATGGTGGTACATGCCAATAATCCCAGCGCTTGAAGAAGCTGAAAATCAGGAAGGATCACTACGAGTCCGATCTGTGCAGTGAGACACTGCAGACTCTGTACTAAATACATTTAAGAAAGAATAAATAAAATAAAGAATAAAGGCCACTTAATTATAAGATTACTTTGTAATAATGACTCAAAGAGTCATATAAAAAGAGTAGGAAATCTTTCCACACACCACATACCAAATAATCTAGCTAAGGGCCTGCATTCCATGGTAATATCTTACTTGAGTCCAGCCAAAAAGTTAGAGCCCATAACAATGCCCTCAAAAGTCCAAATGGAGGTCTAGAGCCCATGGCATTGTCTCATGCAGGCCTGCTTCACTGATCTGTGCTGAAAAGGCCCAAGGATCAGTGGTGGAAACTACAGTTTGGGCATGAAGGATGAAGAATCTGAACCCGAGACAGGAAGCAACACTCAGAGTAAGAACCACAGCTCCCCTCTACCCCTGAAATACTACAGCCACCTCAGAAACAGTGAGGTCCTGAGCTCCTCCAACGATGAGAAAAGCCAAGATACCATCAGGAAAACCAACTGGACAAGCTTCTCCAGGAGACTGGCAATGCACCATCTTCCCCTCTGGAGCCAGGAAGCAATGCTCAAGGTGAGGGCCAGAGCTCTCTCGTTCATCGACAGCAAGGTCCTGTGCTCCTACAATGATGAGAACAGCCAAGTTCATCAGGAAAGCTAGCATGACAAGCTCCTCCAACAGAACCAAGGGAACGAAGAGCAGCCTCAGGAACACCAACAGCTTCTTCAACAGTTTCCAATAGATTAGTTTCTTTCCCAGTTCTATGTCTTCTACTGCAGGCAACAATCCTCCAGTGGCCTCCCACCACACCTAGCAGCATGCTGGTTCACTTCAGCTGGGTGCAACAAACTGACCACAAGTTGTTAGTCTGTCACAGTAATCTCTGAAATACCATATAAGAGTGCTTTATAACAAAGAAGTATCATTTTGAACTGTATTTTTGTAGTTTATTATTTTTCCAGATTAAGAAACTAAAACAACTTGGATTTTTCAATGTTTCTGAAATCATTTTTCTTTCATCTATGCAAAATAGTAACATAGTAATTTTAATGAAAATGCTATCATCAAGAGAGAAACCTACTAAAATGGAGCAATTTATTATTAAACTCTTGTGTGCTGGTTTTAGTTTTGTGCATCATTCATATACACTAACAGAGCTAGAAAGCATTAATGATGCAGTCTTACTGATGGCATCTGATTAAGGCTGATGATGTGGGTGAAAAACACAAATTTCATAACCATGTGATATTGAATTTGTGTTGAAATGTACTTTTTTAAACAATATATTAATATCAATACTTAAATACATGGTCAGCATTTCAAAGTCACTCTTCCCAGATTTTTTACATAACCCTTGAATAGACTTTAGCTACCAATTCTGGGTAAATTCTAGTGTATAATGAGTGGAACTAGGAATTGCATATGTGTCGTAGGCTCCAAACTAGAAATACATTGGTAGCAATTAAAATATATGTCTTATAGCAACATCCAGCTCCATACTCTGTTCTTCTTATAAAAAGAATCATTTACGGTGTAGTCTCTACGTGGAGCTCTTATCAGGTTGCTCTGACTCACGTGAAAGTATGTATTTTTTTTCAGTTAAGTGTCTTTATATGCGTGTTTCATGATTTTAATGTCATGCTTTCATTTTTGATAGTTCATAACTTAATTTGGATAATTTACATCTCTACTAAATGTCTATTCCTCACTATTCTTGACATAAGTTGATTTTAAAGGCTCATGAACCCCTACATTTTTAAAGTCTATTTTTTAAATTAAAGAAGTAACACAGAAAACATAACTGATTGTATTTTAGAATTTTCTTTCATTCTCTGATCTATTTAAGATACTGAAAGTTTTCTAAAATGCGTGATCTTCCCTGTATCCCGTACTGGTAGAGCTTGACAGTATCCATTACTATGAAGAAGACAGAGAAGGTGAATTTGCCTTCACAAGAGTTAACTGGAAGAAGTCCAGCTTTCTTACTATCACAGACTTTTTTTCACAGGACACTAAAACCGATGTTGAAAAAAAAATGAGTTCTCCGCAATGTACTAGCTGTGTCCAAGTCAGGCACAAGTGATTGAACAAGTAGAGATAGTTCCGTGCTCCTGACACCAACAAAAACATTATCTAGCGGCAAAAAGAAAGATAGGCCCTTCTAATTGTATAATAGTGGAAGGATACTTGCATAATTACAGGGCTACAGTGACAGCTGCGTACAATGTCCGCTATCACGCACTGCGGGCGGTAATTTACCCATGTGCTTCCCATTTATTTGAATGGAAAACAGTAGGGGGTGGCCCTTCCAAGTCCTATATAATTGCAGACATTTTAAGCAACTATCATTGAAGATTTCTCGTTTTAATATTGTGTAAAAATATCGCTTTTATTTTTTTACTGGACTTTCCTACCCAACAGAGCTTTTAAGTACTAAGCTTAAATTACTTGTCTCTTTACTTTTCTTCAGAAAATATTCCTTCATTGTTTTCGTATTACAAGGCACATGTGAGGGGTAACAATTGCACAATTTCCTTGGAGATTCTTGATTAATGAAAGTATTAGATAAAATATTGGAGTTTTTTATTAACATTTCTAAATTTAGGAAGTACAGTTACATCAAAAGGTAGATGTCAAATATAATTCGAGTTCAATTGTAATATTGTAAAGCTGATGTTGATATTTTCTTCATTTGAAAACACTGTCCAAGGGCTCTTGTTGTCTGTTTACCTACCTGGAAATACCCTTCTCTCAGGTCTCAGCCTAAGGACGGAGGGGGACTGGGGCCCTGGTGAGATGGCCCCTGCACCATGCAGCTCCTGGCTGCACACCTCAAGGTCAAGCTGCACAGACGTATGATCAGAGACCCACTTGTTTTACTTAGTCCACCACACTTAAAGACAAACAAATGCAACAATAGCTCTATTCCCTAGTGTAGAGTCAATGAAAATCACCAAAGATAAGATGACTACAGGAGAAGTGTCTATTTTTGTTATGTAGCAACTTGACTCAAATTTCAACTGTATTTTACAGGCTACCCAGAACTTTAGGGCTAGGGTTTGCCCCATCATTTGGCCTCCCAGAACATGTCTTACATACAAGTGTGTATGATGGTCAGTACTGACATTAGTGACATTTAGTAACTGCCATGCCTGCTAGTGAGGTGCAGGAAGGAAGGCTGGGAGCTGCTGCCCTGTGCTTCCCTCTAGCTGCATGCTTGCTGCATTTGGGGAAGTTTAGGTCCTTCCAGTCCTTTGCCTGTTGGGTGACCAGAAAGCACTCGGAGAACAAGGGCAGAAATTGTTTTGTATCTATAATTTCAACAACCAGCAAGCCTGTATGGACACTACATTTATTTTTTATTCATCTCAGTATCCCCAACTGGCAAAGTACCAGGCAAGTTGTTGGAAACTCAGTAAGGAGTCTTAGGATTTAATGTGTTTTTATGCCAGAGAACTTTGCAATGATTTATATTCATATCTGTGCATATTTTACTTAGAGTTTTGAGTGTATACATTTCATAAAATCAGAGGAAAAGGATAATGGTGGAGAACCCAGGGTGGAGAGAAAATATTTGGTTCGGTTAAACAAAATGGACTACACTGTTTCTTAGGCATCTGTTACATCTAGTAGGAGATTGCGAAGAAGTAGAAGTGAACTGATAAGAGTGAATCCATTATTTTGACAGGTGTGATGTCTTGTTATGAATAAAATAAATGAGGCATTTGGAATGTTTTAGGGTCATGTTAGGTTTTAGTCACCATCAGCTTTCTTTCCATTCACCTCTTGTCTCTTTGCCAGTGGATGTCTTTTTAATGGAAGAGATGAGTGAAAGTTTGTGGAAGAAATTAAGAGTTGAGTGAGGAAAAAAACTCAATTACAATAAAGCCTACAGAATACTAACAGTTTTTGCTTATCTTTATTTTTAATTTATAATCCATTCAGATAATAATATCTAAATAATAACAGGCTACATATAATAGCATATGTTAAATTATTGGGTGTAGTTATCAAGAAACTGAATTATACTATAAGGTATTATTTATATTTTAGATCTGAAAGTGGGGAATACATGGACATTTAAATTTGAGTTGCAATTGTGGTAGGTAAGATTCTTTTTTTATTGATACATGTTTATAGTATATAAAGATTATGTTCATCATGGGGAGGTGGTACATGTATGAGATGTTCCTTAATTCTTATTAAAATGCCTTCTTTACCCCTTCTTTCTCTCCTGGAATCTGTTAGACCCCTATTTGTTGCATGCACACAATATTTTTTTATTTATTTTTTGGGGCTGAGGGTTGAACCCAGGACCTTGTGCTAACCAGGCCAATGCTTATGCCTCTGAGTTGACTCCCCTGCGCTGATGAATTTGGTGGGAGAGCTCAAGTCATCAGATACTTTCAAATTCGCTAAAGTATAGAGTTTATTGATGCCGATATCTCCTCAATTATACCTCAACAAAGTGCAGACACAGTTGACTTCTACCAGCCCCACTCATTTGTGTGTTATGTAAATGATCATGTCCACATGGGCGGCGGGGGTCTGAGGCAAGAGGATCGCGAGTTTGAGTCCCACAGCTTACTATGGCCCTGTCTCAAAAATAAAAAATAAAAATGAAAAGGGCTGGGATGCTGCTTAGTGACAAGGCTTTGAGTTTAATCCCTAGTACCACAAAATTAAAAAAGATGAAGTAGAGTGAATAAATATTTTGTTATTTTCATTCCTGATCTAATTCAGAGCTGATTGCCCTGTAGAAAATCATGAAATTTCCTCTCATTCCTTCTTATTTTCTTTCCTTTATCTTTTATTTCCTCTTATTTTCTTTTCTCATTCTTTCTGGTTATAGCTTTATCTAGGCCTAACAGACACACACAAGATAGTACTTATTAATGTCTGAGATATATGCAATGAACATATCCATCATTCCAAAAAGTTTCCTGGTGTCCTTTTATAGTTTTTCCCTCACACTTTTCTCAATTCCTATCTGCAAGGTATCACTGGTCTATGGAAATTTACTTATTTTGGAAAGGTAGTAGTGTAGCACCTGACACTTATAAAAATATTTAAGTATATGAAGTTTAATTTTCATGTATTCAGAGCGCAGGTAGGTTGTCTTCATATGGTAAACATTTTGAAGCAGTGTCTCGCTGAGTTGTTCGATTGCCTAAAGCTGAGTTTAAACTTGTGATCCTCCTGCTGCCTCAGCCTGTTAGAGCTCTGGAGTGATAGGGCTGCATCACACAGTGTGGCTTGCTGTGTGATATGGGCCAAATGTGAAGACTGTATGTTACTTTAGGGTGTGCGTTTTAGTCATCGTGCTATGAGCCATGTGCTTCCAGTGAGGAGACAAAAAGAGCAGTTTCTGTCCCAGGCATGGGGGTATGCAAACCAGGATTGTTTTATGCCTCTTTGTGCATGTGCTTCTGAAGAAATGTAATCAAAATGCAAATACAATTTCATTGCTACACATCGTTTTTACACGTGTAAAATTAAAAAACAATAATTACATATTTGCATTAATGAGGACAAGTGTCAAACGGTCTTGGCATATAAAACAAGTCACTTAGAATGCTGGCTATTATTATTAGTATAAAACATTTATATTGCAATGAGTTTTGAATAGAAACATACAGATATTTCCCACCCCAACTCCACTTGCCCTTTGGAAAATCGATATTGATTTTTTGAGCTCTGGGAGCTGCTGCTGTATCCGGTCAAGAAAATCTCCGGATTGGCAGGCTATTGAGTTAGCTGCCTGGAAGCAAGCAGGAGAGGGTCACTTCTGATTAGAACTGACATCTACCACTTTTGAAAATGAGTTTCTTCCCAGCCTGCTCATGTATTCTACTTTATTGTTTACAGAATTGCAAACTCTGTTACTTAGAATAGCACAGGTGCTACGTTTACTTTCTGCTGACAATCAATGCAATTAAGAATAATTAAAAGTTCAGGGTCTACTAATTTCCTCTTGAAGTATCCTGAAAGCTGATAGAATTAAAGGGATTTAAAATAATACTAATTTCACATGGTCTGGGGCTGGTACCCCATTCTTGCTTGACCTGGCTTCCATGAAGAGATAAGAACAGAGATCAGGTACCAGGACATCAGAGTGTATGACATCATGTTTAACAAAGGTATTTGTCTAGGAGAGATTATAAGGAAGCCCTGATTCTTCATAACAATGATTCCTGTAGCACTGATTGAGAATAAATCCTTGTGCATAAGCAGGTGGCAATTTATATGGGGTCTGATTTCTTCAGACCCTGACTAGACCCAGTTCTTTCCCCAAGCACCTGTTATCAAAATCTGATTTTATCCTTGTACTTTCATTTCTTAGGGTATTAGACTTCAAAAAGATCAAAATTTATGATTTTTTAAACAGCAATATACATACTTCTGATGAGGAAGTAATGAACGAATATTTGTGTAAAAGCCGGTATCAGATTTTTGCATTTGTTGTTGTGTTACAGCATGTCATGTAAAATGTTAGCTTGGTGCCTCTAAAGATTTCATTTACCCTGGAGGCCATTTAGAATGGTGATGAGCAAAGATGAGCAGGGAGTACAGGTCGTGTGTGTGTGTGTGTGTGTGTGTGTGTGTGTGTGTTGGGTGGGGATTAGAGAATTCCAAATCAAAACTGAAGTAGTCCTGCTTTGTCCTGCATGTAACTCCCCGGAGGATTTGCTTATCTGATGATGTTGAGTTTGCGGTGGATAGTGATACACAGTTTCTGTCCCTTCTTGCAGTTACTGTGCAGTCACAGACCTGAGGGGACAAGAGTGAGAGGGGGTATTGCTGACTTTTAATGCGGTGCCTCTGGAGGGAGGCGAGAAGGTCTTCTTGGGTCACCGATTGCTCACTGGGTAAAGCTTTGCTGTGTGGTTTACTTGGAGGCATTTTCATTCCCTGCATGTTTTAGCCAGTGAATTCTATGTGGAAATGTACTGAATTTGCAGAATAGCAAGGGAAGTAATGTATTCCAATGCACTATTTTAGTTCAAATATAGTATTTCCTATTTTCTCTTGAGAATGTTTTCTTGAGGTTTGAAGCAGAGTTTTTGAGATGGCTAGATCAAACAAACACAGCCGCAGATTCTCTAAACAGGCATTTCTTTCAGTAGAATTTTAAAATACTTTCTAGTTACTTCATTTTTATGATTATAGTACTGATAGGTCAGAGCATTCTTTTAAAATTTTATTTAATGTTGACTTTCACTTATAATATTACTGTTGGATTGACATTACTAGGAAAAAATTAAATAATTTTGTAGTAAATGGACTCTGTGGTACAGAGCTCTAGGCATCCAGCTCAGGATCAGATGGGAGTGACCCGAATGCAGATACTACTGGTGTCCACGTTCTGTGAAGATTTCTTGTGGAGCAAGAGCGATTGCGGCCTTTACAGACCAGCATAGACCAGGTGGTGTGTTCGCCATAAGTGGGCACGCTGTTCTGTTTATTCTCTCTGAAGGATAACAAGTTTAAAATTGTATTTCAAACATCTATTGGAGAACGTACCTTTCATTAAAGTTTTGGGGAAGAAAATTATTAAGGTAGCAAGTAACTGGGCAGAGTCAACCACGCCGCTTTTGGAAACCTCCCTTTCGTGAAGGTAATCTGTATCCAGCGCTGATGCTGACACGCGGCCAACTTGTTCCAATTTGGAAACAAAGAAAGAAGCTCTCCTCCTTGGTCATGAGGTCGTAGACTCTGCATCGCTACGTAACTTGCAAAGTAAAGAGAGTGTGTGCGCTAAGGCAAAACCGAGTTTTCTGTAGTTAAAATTATAGTAACTTTAATGAGTGAGAGTGCCGTAAGAAAGAAAAATTTAAATCGCTCAAAATTTAAAGTGACTACCTTAAACCTTTTTGACAAATATTAACATTCCCAAATTATTTTACTTTAATTGTGTGTGTGTGTGTGTGTGTGTGTGTGTGTGTGTGTGTGTGAAGTACAGGGAATTGAACCCACGTCCTTTGCACCAGGCAACATCTCTCCTTTTTCCTTTTTTATCTTTTATTTTTTTAGACAGAACCTCATGCTAAGCTTCCCAGGCCAGGCAAACTTGGAATTCTCTTGCCCCAGGCTCCTGGAGTTGTGGCATGGCAGGCAGGTATCCGCATCCCAGCTGCTTTAAATTCTTGCCCTTAGACATTATTTTATATACTTCCCCTTCTTTCCCTCTGATCCTTTTTTTCTTTTCTAAAGACATTTACATGTAAAATGTGCAGACCACTTGCAACTGCAGATACTAGGCTAAAATGTAGTATTGTGATGTGTCAGTTAATCTTCACTATACAGCTGTGTGATAGAGAAGCTTTTCTTCTTGTGCTCCTGATGAAGAATTTTGAGCATGTTGTATTTCCCACTATGGATGAGCAAGTATTTCTCACTGTCCTACCTAAATGCATCATCTGTCAGTCAACTAAGTGTCACTGCATCTGGCCTCAGATAGGCAAGTGCCCTGCGGTATACACATGGCTGACACTTCCGCCTTAGCTTCTTTATTGTTAGGCTTGACCAGATGCCTGAATTCTGGATGAAGGGACAGATAGTGTGCTACTTCTGCAACAAGGATTTCAAAAGCGTCTGAGGCCAGCCCTTCACTGTTTGTGAACAGGGAGCAGATTGCAATAAGGGCTTTGGAGACACTGGAGCTACTGCAAGCAAGATTTTTTTTTTACTGAATTCTCAAGTGGAGAAATTGCTCAGAAATCAGGAACTACAATGCTGGGATGAATGAATGGACTAGAGACATATTTCCATTATGTTTAAAATGTATCATTTTTACATTTTCATTTAGGATTACATGAATGCATACTTATTTTTTAGCTGTCTTTCTTTTATTCTTTCCTCAAATTCTATAACAGAAGAGTCCACTTCTCTCTCTTTCTACTGGTATAACTTACAAAGCATAGTTTTTTATTTGCTGCAATAATAGATGCCAAGATGTTCATACTATTTTTCTCCTAAATTTTACCTAATTTCTTGCTCATGTGCATGCACACACACACATACACACAAATCACATATGAAATAATGGTGATTTTATGTTTGTCAACGTGTTGTGAAGAGACTAATAGTTACTATTTCTGAAAAATTTTAAGAAAATTTCAAAATTACTATTAGTCTTTTCAGAGCATATAATTAAAAATGTCCAATGAATATTAAGCACACATATATATGATAAAAATACTGAATATCTTAATGGTTCGTCTATTATATAACCATTTAGGGAAGATTTCATGACTTTTACAAGCTTCAGAGATGTGGAGAGCACATCACACATAAGTGAGGGAAACTGAGTGTGACACTCGCCACGTGCACGGGACAGAACCACTTCACCTCCATGGGACTTGCTTTCCAATCCACGAGGACAACTGGAAGTATTTATGGAGTGTTTCCTCTGCATAGAGAAAATAGCCAAGATTCTCTTTAAACAGTAATTAATTCTCACAATATTATGAAATAATAGATGTTTTGCTGCATTTTAAAGAACAATGTTGTGGCTTTACCAATGTCACTCAGCTAAATGATAAGAATGCTGAATTTTGAATTGTCAGTCTAGCTCTTGAAAAGCCATTAACCGGTTTCTTAGTGACCCCCGCACTAAGGAGCGTGATACAAGCACCTCGAGAGATTGTTAGAACAGGCCTCAGGCCCCATCCAGAGCTTCTGACGTAATGAGTCTGAGATGCTGCTGGAGAAGTCTCTGTTTAAGAGTAATCAGTGATGCTGGCGCAGGGACCCGGATGGTGAAAACCACTGGCGTGTCCTGAGCTGCCTTCTGCTCTAGGATTTTGGTCATCCACGGATTCCTTTAGAAGTGTGCTCATTCAAACTAATTCAGTCATGTCCTCCGGAAATGTTTCAACATTCAAACTTTCTGTTCCAAAATGTAGCTTCAGGTCTACTAAAATGAACTGAAGTCATTTGCTTTAGATTCTTGAACCACTTTAGTTATAAATGAAGGAATTGTGTTGTTGGAGACAAAGATTCAGTAACTATGTGGTAATTCATTTTCACACCAGTCTGATTGCCATTATTTAATACAAACACTAGCATTTTCACATTTCTTGTTCCTCTTTGGAAATCTTCAACTTCTAGTTTATATGCTAGCTTATGTGTTCAGATTTTAATATTTTTCATCTTCTTTTGTTTTTCAGTTTAATTTCCTAGACAAAAGGAACCAATTTTCCCCCCTCACTACAAATTCTGCATAGGAATTTGATAAGAGGCTCTCTTTACATTGTCTGAATTATACTTTGGATTATGCGTAATTTTATTTGACCATCTTTTTAGAAATAACAGAAATATACCTGGATGATGCAAAGGGAGACTTAAACATGGAGATAAAAAGCAATAAACAAGTGAGAGAAAATATGAAAATATAAATTAGGATCAAAACCTACACAAAATAAAACGGAAAACTATAAAAACAAAATATAAATTTATATATTTAAGGTTCTTTTTGAATTGGGTGTGTATGTCGATTTGGAGTGTAATGCTTCCATGCAATCATAAGGTGTAGACAGCCTTAGAGCATTTATCTTTAGTCTCATTAGGTATTTGACTTAATTTGTGAGACACTTTTATCCATATAGCCTCAAAAATATAAGAAAAGAGACTGGCCCTAAGTACAAATGAAAGAAATGGAGAAAATAAAGTACTTTGTTTTAATTGATGTCAATTTTTTTCAGTCTGGAGGACTCAGGAGGAATATTTTCCTCAGATTGTTTGCTTTTTAAAGCATCTGGGAATGTGGAATCATGATCAGGCACAGATTCTGAAATCCAAGAAGGATGTGTATTGGAGTGGAATGGTCACATAAGGCAAAAAGAATTAAAAAGTAAAATACATGAAGGGAACACATCCTAATTAAAACCACTTTCCTATCTTTAAGAAGCCTCACACTGTTCACAGATGAAAGCAGGGTGCTTGTTTTATTAGTTGCCTGACCAATCAATACCATCCTGCAAGCAACAACTGTGTAAACATGGAGCTTCCAGGAAACACTTTGTAGAGCCACCTGCACTCTGATCTAAAGTGAACCAGAGTGACATTTCAAACATTCTCATGAGAAGTTTCCTACTTTCTCAGGACTCAGCATTCCACATTGTCTATAGGAATGACTGGAATATGTTCATCAGCATCTCTTTTATTCCAGTGTATGCAGTACCATGATATTGAGCCACAGTTGGAAAATAACTATTTCTCTCATTCTTTTCTGTCCAAGTTAGAGTATTGACTCCCAAAGTTGTATTTTTATATAAACTTTAACTTTTTGTATACAACCAGAGTCATACAAATAGTTACATCTTTGTAAAAACCCAAGCCAATGCATCCTTAAAATAATTAGTCCAAACCGCAAATAGAGTTTTCTTTTTGCAATAAAACAAATGTATCATCTATTTATTACTGCCTTAACCTGATTGAAAGTTTTAGTTGGTCCGGATTTATAATAAGTTTGAAAATAAAAACAACTACCACTGTATCCTAACTATTGTGTTTGTGCTTCTCTATTAATTTAGATGTTTTTTCACAAAAATGTGGGGGTAATTACTGCAACAAAGTTCACTAGGAAAATTGAAAATTAGGAGAATTGTGTAATTTTTCCAAGTAACACAGGTCTAAGCACGAACTTGAATGAAGTTCTAATTGCAAAGCTTGAATTCAGACTAACTTTTTACAATCCACTGCTTTCTTCAGTAGCCGATACTAGCAGTTAAGATTACTTCTTCACTGATTTTTTTTTTTGGTCTTTTTGTACAAGTTGAATTGTGTGGTAATGTCTACGTACAGAAATAAAATAACTCCATACCCATGCATTAAAATATAATTTACAAGTTAATTATATGGTGCTAAGTTAGCAGTCTAAGTTATCACCTACATACATAGACTTTTGGGTAAGATCTCTAAAATTTAGTATAAAATAATTACCTCAGTTACTTTAAAATTAGATTTCATTTATAATTTTAATTTTTAAGTATAGTTTTAAGTGAATATTAATGGAATGGCTATACTTTAATCTATTTGAACTTATTGGGTGTAAATAGTGATCCATTAGTCCTTGAATAAAATATGACATTTACATAGAAGGGTGAAGACATAAAAAAGGAGTGGAGATTAGAGGTGGTTTTATAAAAGGAATTCTGTCAGGTGAATGTGATCTAGGGCACCGTACATCCTCTGGAACACAGAAATCCACAAACATATTCATTCTTAGTGATTCTGTTGCAGTGTGAGGCCAGAAAGAACAGCTATTTTTAACTCATCCTGAAAAAGTAGGAATCACCTAACATTTATATGTGTATGAGAGTTTCAGAGAAATCTCTCAGACTTCAACACATGTGCTATTTGCTTTTTCTATCCACTGCCTGTCACTGAACACTGCTTGTCTATTTGCCCAAGATCAGCATTTTCTTAACTAGTGGCAAATATTTTATACTTAGGAGAGAAAAGCTCAGAAGGTAAACAACTACTTAAACAGTAAGGAAGCAAACATTCTAAGTTTTAAAATTATTTATTTATCTATTTATTTGTTTATTTATTTGATACAGGTTCTTGCTACACAACTCCGACTTCTAGTGGTCCTCAGCCTCCCCAGCAATGGGATTAGAGGCGTGAGCCACCACGCCTGGAAACTGGGTCCTTGTGCTTGCTGGGCAGGTACTGAGAATGCAGCTATCTCCCTAGTCTACAGGAAACATTTTAGCTGAATTTCATTTACTCTTCTTAGAATCATAGTTTCTGGGTTTGATAAACTTAGAAAAAATATTTGAAGGCAAAGGACTAAAGTGTAAATCCCTGAATTAAAATTTAGGGATTAACTATTTGACTGATTTCAGTCATCAACAAAAAATCTTCTCATTTATTACTACTAAGGTATCTCTTAATAGGTGAAATAATCTTTTCTTCTTATAGTTTAGATCTCATTCTTTCTTCACTTCAAGAAAAACACAAATACATCAACTACTGGGAATTATCTGAATCCCCAAAGAATGAGGCAAGATAAAGACTCAGAAAAGAGTGTGGTATAAACTAATCTTGCATTCTGTTTCACAATAGTTCTGAAAATTTCATATATGCATAAATACAAACAGGTTGTATATATGTTTGGCAAGCATTAAAGAATGAAGGTTGTTAGGTTGCTTTTGAGTTTCATGAATGGAAGTAGGCTAATTTCATTTATGAATGAAGTCCCTCCCCACTTTGCAATCCCCTTTGAAAAAGAAGTAGATGATGGTTAAATAAAACTTTATCCTTATAAGGTATCTAGGGCAAAAACAATCTTTGGACTCAGGTTGACCAATCAATCCAAAGTAAGCTAAATATAAGAACTCAAACTTAGATCTATGCTAGTAAATTTATAGAACAAATCAGTAAAAGAAGCTTTTAAAAGAATGCCAGGGAAGAGAGAAATTGTGACCAAATGTATCTCATTTAGAATGAAGAATGATTCTTCAGTGGTAACTCTGGAAGACAGAAGAATAGTGTCTTCAAAGAAATGAGAAAAAAATAACTGTTAAAAGTTTTCTAGCAAAAATATCTTTTAAGAATAACAAAAATACATGAATAAATAACAAAACCTCATATGTTCAGGCAAATAAACACTTCAGAGGTTACTATCAACAGACTCATTGAAAAAATAGTGAAGATGCCTTCAGAAAATAGAGACTTGGGGCCAAAATGTTGGCTGCCCATGAAGCCCTTCTTTTTCTTTAATTTTTGGTCTGAAAACTTAAGTTATTAACCCTCCAGAAGAGAAGCTTAATGATGTTATTACCCTATAACATAGGCAGTTGTGCTTAACCTCACTATCTGTCTTAATGTCAAATATCTTAGACATAACATGGAACAGGTATTTTCCATCAAGTATTGATTTGTTAAACTTTAAATCCCTACAGAATGTGAAGGAAAAAATGAAAAGTATTAAGAAATAGGAATAAACAATTACACATTTTTACACAGAAATTTAGAAATGTAACCAGATACAGCATTGTAACAGGACAGTCCTGTGACTTTTTTTCTTGTCTCTTGTTTCATTTATTATCCCTTTTTAAAAAATGAACATGTACTTAAGAGATAGTGCAGCAGTAATTGATATGACATGACAAGCAGAACGTATTTAGAAAACTAGAATGACAGGCATTCCAAGCATGACCCTAGCCTTTCAAAGTGAGTGAGGACTCAAGACATAGGAGAACCTGTACTGTATCATCCTGTAACTCAGTTGTGTCCCAAATTTTCTGATCAAGGAGATTATGGGGCCACAGAGGAAAGTGATTGATGATGTATAATGTGCCTAAGGAGAGTCACATGGAAGGAAAACATTCTCTCAGGCTTTCACAGAGAGCAAGTTGGTCAAGCAATGGCCATGACTCATCCACATGTTTGACACTGACAAAGCATCTACAAGCTGCAGTACAATGTTTCAGGGTAAATCCTGAGGGGATTTGACTGTCCTTGTAACTCAGAGACAAAAGTTACATTTCTTGTTATATAAGTCTTTATCTTGGTCTTAACCATCCAGCAGAAAAGTATAAAAACAAAGTATAAAAAGTAAAGCCATATTAATATGCTGAGCTGTAAAAGGCTCAAGTCAACAAATTCTGACAATACCAGTCCTATGGATAACCTACTACTATCATGGACTACTAGACTATATTGTATTATTTTGCTGAATTCGTGCATCTACAATATATGAATGGCAATGGAATGCCCATCTCTGAGAAAACTAAACAAAAACAGGGGATACAAATGAAGGACCGTTTTATATCTGTATATACAAAATAGTTAGGGTAGATATACAGCTACTTTCTCTTAACTCAATGAGAAGAAAGATTTGTACTAATAGTGTTTGGACAGGATATCATGTCTGCCCCTTGTACTATGAATAACCACTGTGAAGACAACAATATGCGATGTGCTAATTATTGACACTCTCCTACTAATCGGTTTTGAAACTCTCATTGCTATTTGTTTCTCAATAAAATTAATACAAAAAATAGAGACAGTTTAGAAGGCAAGTGGAATATAGAGTAAGAGGAACAATAATGTCTGTTTCCTATTGTTTTTATCACCTTTTCTTATTTTTATTCAATTTAAAATAAAACAAGAAGTGTAACAATGATAACTTTTGTATAGAGTGCATATGTGTAGCATATAATTAAAAATCCAAATTTCCAAATTTTACAGTTCCACTTGGATTTGCAATCCATTCATCTCGATACATTTTCATTGGCTTCCTTTTGTTATTTTTGCAATTTAAGTACACTAACTACTTCTTTTGGATGCCCTTGTCTCTCTTGTTTTGACTGACTAATTTTACTTTCACATCAAAGTCCATATAGCATAGATCTTCTACACTTTGTATGCTCTGGATGTCGACAGCTGACTTGCTGGAGAAAAATATGCTACCACACAGATTAGTTTTGCTTGTATGTGAATGACCAGAAAGGGACTTTGACATTGCTAAGCAGTCACACTTTGTTCTTCTGTTCTCATCCCTCTACCACTGTTCCAGCTGACACCTGCTATTTCTCTCTTCCTTTCCACACACCATCCTCATATGCAGACTAGCCTCATTTTCTGTGGATGAAATTGCTTACAGTTTCTGTGAGAAAATCAAAATATTTTAAAGAAAATATTTCACAGATCTCTGTCATCAATAAATAATCTTCTGACTTAGTATTACTGAAGGACTCTCTTACTGGATGAACCCATCCTCTCCTTATATAATTTAGATCTCATTCTTAATTAACTTCCCAAAAAATCAAATACTGGAAATTATCTTCAAATCCTAAGTTGGTCTCAAAGACCAACCAGCTGATCTACAAATCCCTTCACTTATTTATCAAAACATATGTAGAAACAGAACTACCAGACTGAAGCCAGCATCATCCTGTGCCTGGGTGAAGGCCTTAGGTTCCTCTACTATAACTTGCATTCTATAAATTACCTACTGCCTAGATGATTCTCAATAGAACAGTCACAATAAAATATTTATTTTTAGTGAATCTATATTGCATTGTAGCATACATTTTTCCACTTTCCCCAAAATATATGCATCATATAATATCCTTGGGGGAAGATAAATAAATAGTAAATTTCTTCATATTATTGCATGCATCATTAGTTTGTTTACCTCAGTTACAGAACAGCATTTCATTATATGAATACATTCAATATATTTACAGTTCTATTGTCATTAAGTATAGTTTTTAGTATGACTCTTTATGATTCTATGATGAATCATTTACATTTTGTGGACATAAATATGCTTTATTAATGGATATGCATAACTAGGAAATTACTAACTGGTTGAAATCAATACTCAAATTTAATAAAAAATGCCCAATCATTTTAAAAGTGACTATCAATTTATATTCTTACCAGGATGCATAATGGTTCAAATATTGTTTTGGTAACCTTTTTTTTTTTCTTTTTTGCCTTTTGGAAGCAAGGTTTCATTATGCAGTTCAGGCTGGTTTTGTATTCATTTTATAGACCATGCTGGCTTCAAACTCACAGTGATCTTCCTGCCTCAGCCTCCGGAGTGCTGTTTGTAACTTGTGCAGCGCCATGCCTAACATTATTATGTTTTTTATATCTATTTTTATTACTGTTTGAAGTACATAAAAATTGTTTGCTGAGAGGAGTTAGTCCCTTTCCGTAGCACATATTCTTTTTATGTCCCTTTCCTTCTTTCCTCCCTCCCTCTCCTGTCTCTTCATTCCTTTTGAATTTGCAATAATATGAAATTTCTCTATTTCATATTATCTATATTTCATTTTACTTTTCCAATTACTTGCTTTAGAGAAACCATGAGATATTTTACCTTCTGTGATTGATTAATTTCACTTTACGTAGAGGTCTCAAGGTGCATCAATTTTCTTACAAATGATTGAAATGCATCCTTTATGGCAGAGTAGTGCTCCAAAGTATTGAAATACCACATTATCTTCACCCATTCATTTATTGATAAACATGTAGACCATTTCCAGATTTTAGCTATTATGACTGCTGGTGCTGTAAGCATGGATATGCATGGATCACTATAATTTAATGTCTTTAACACATTTTGGAAGGTACATAGAAAGGGAATAGCTGGGCTGAATGGAATTTCTGTTTATAAGTCTTTTGAAGACTGTCTGTATTGATTTCACTAGAGGCTGTACTAGTTTACATTCCCACCTACAATGTAGAAGTGCTTCTTTTCCCCAGCAGATTGTCCAGAATCTTTTATTAATGGATTTTTGTTATTTTTTCTGTTATTGATCTCTTTTTTTTTTTTGCGGAACCGGGGATTGAACTCAGGCCCTTGCGCTTGCCAGGGAAGTGCTTATTCCATTGAGCCATCTCTCCGGCCCCTGTTATTGATTTCTTAAAGTTGACCATTCTTTCTGGAGTAAGATGGCATCTTGGTGTTATTTTATTATTATTATTATTATTATTATTATTATTGAAACTGGGGATTGAACTCAGGACCTTATGCTTGCCAGGCAAGTTCTTATTCTACTGAGCTATCTTCCCAGCCCCCTTGGTGTTATTTTAATTTGCATTTCTTTAGTAATCAGAGATATTGGCTTTTTTTTTCTTCCTGTATTTTTGAGCCAGTTGTACTTCTCCTAAGAACTATGTATTTGTTTCATCTGCCCATTTTTTATTGAGTAGTCTGTTTTTGATGGTCTATATTTTTGAATTGCACTAAGCTTTTGGCATAATCTAGATATTAGTCCTCTGACCAAGGTATAGCTGGCAACAAAGTTTTTCCACATTCTGTACGATGTCTCTTTATTCTGTTGGTTGTTCTCTTTACTGTGTAGAAGGTTTTAATTTAGTATAATTCAATTTATTGATTCTTGATGCCATTTCTTATGCAAATTGAAGCTCTGCTGAGAATGTCTTTTGCCTATTGCTGTGTCCGTAGTTTCACAAGTTTTATCTATCTTATCTTCCAGCAGATTATTTTTTTTGTTTTAATATTTAAATTTTTGTCCATTTTGATTTTAATTTAGACATAATGAAAAGTTTGTGTCTGGCTTCATTCTTCTGAACATGTATGGGAAGTTTTCGTAGCCGTATTTGTTTAGGTCTGTTTTTCTTCAGCAATATGTTTTTTGGCCCTATTCAGGTGACTAAACGTGCTGGGGCTGATTTCTGTGCCTTCTCTTCTGTTCCACTGATCCACATGTCTGTTGCTGTGCCACTAGTTTGCTATTATCAACATTACAGCTTTATAATATAACTTACGATTATGATGTCTTCTACATTGTTCTTGTTGCCCAAAATTGCTTTTCCTATTCTAAGTCTTTTGTCATTCCACGTAATTTTAACATTTTTTTTCTGGTTCTACATGATGTGCTGTTTCCAATTTGATTGCATTGCATACAATTATGTTTCAATCTTGGTGGTATGGGGATTTTGATAACATTGGGTCTGTCTATTAAGGAACAAATAATATCTTTACATTTAAAAATTTTTTCTTTGGTCTTTTTTCAGAGTAGTGTAGTTTTGTAATAGAGGTCTTTCATTTCCTTTTTTGGTTTAATTTCTATATATTGCATTTTCTTGAAACAAATGTCAATGGTATTGTTTTCCTAATTTCTTTCTTTGTTGGTTCATTATTTGTAGAATTCCATTTATGTTATATTATATTCAGAGTTTGTGTTCAGAATTTTATAACAAACAGATGTTGAATTCTTCATAGGTTTTTGTCTGTGTCTATTTAAATGACCATGATTTGTCCTTGCTACTGTTTATATGATGTATTACATTTAAGGTTTTGTAAATATTGAACCATCCTTGCATCTCAGGGATGAAAATTATTTGGTTATAATGAGTTATAATTTAAATAATTTGATGCATTCTTTAGTCAATATTTTCTTGAGGATATTTGCCTCTATGTTCATTAAAGAGATTACCTATAGTTTTCTTTATATATTTACATTTTTTTCTGGCTTAGATCAAGGGAAAACTTTGATTGCCACAGTAATACTTTCAGTAATTAATTTTGGACTAGCCCTTCACTTTCATTACAGACTTTGAGGAATACTGGCACAAAATCTTATAGGCCTCAGCAGTGAATTCACTGAGTCCTGCCCTGTTTTCAGTTGGTAGATTTTTAAAATTTAATTCAATTTTTTTGTCCTGAGATTCAGTTTTATTTTTTATATTAACTTTATTGAGAAAGAAATAGCATTGAGAAAGTTTCAAAACAGTTTAGGAGGACAGTTACAATAACTGATACATTGCATATTATTGTCTTTGTAGTAGTTATTCATAGTACAAGATGCAGATATGATAAACACTATTAGTCTAAACACTATTAATACAATCTTTCTTCTCATTGAACAAAGAGGTAGTAGCTGTATATACAGCCTAACAATTTTGTGTGTATCTATCTATCTATCTATCTATCTTTCTATCTATCTATCTATCTATCTATCTATCTATCTATCTATCTATCTATCTAGATATATATTCACTACAAAATGGTCCTTCATTTATATCCTCCTTTTTTGTTTACTTTTGTCAGAGATGGGTATTCCATTGCCATTTAAATATTGTATGTGTGAATGAATTCAGCAAAATAATCCAATATAGTCTAGTAGTCCATAATAGTAGTGGGTTATCCACAGGACTAGCAATGTCAGAACTTGTTGACTTGAACCTTTTACAGCTCAGCATATTAATATGGCTTTCCTTTTATACTTTATTTTTATACTTTTCTGCTGGATGGTTAAGACCAAGGTAAAGTTAGATTTTTTTTTAAAAAATTACTGCTTCAATTTCATTGCCTATTAAAGGACTGTTCATGTTTTTTATATCTTATTGTTTTAGTTTTCTTTAATTCATATATGTCAGGTATTTATTCATTTCTTCTAGATTCTCCAATTTGTTTCAGTTTATGTTTTTGAAGTAATTGCTTACATCTCATGGATTTCAGTAGTATCCTTTGTGATCTTACCTTTTACACTTCTAATAGTACTGATATGAGTCAGTTCATTCCTTCTTTTGGGAAATTTCCCAAAGGGTTTATCTATTTTGTTTATTCTTTTGAAGAATCAGCTCCTTGGTTAATTAATTCTTTGTATTTTGGGATGTGTGTGTGTGTGTCTCAATTTTACTACTTTTCTGATCTTTGTAAGGTCCTTCCTGGTATTAGCTTTAGATTTGGAGTGTTCTTGTTTTTCTAGGACCATGAAGTCTGTCACTAGATTATTTACTTTATAGCCATAAATTTCCCTCTTAGGACTGATTTCACTGTGTCTCTCTATTGGACTAACTAATGGTCAGTTTGAAGCATCTGAGTGAACAGAATCAGCATGCTTTTTGGTGTGGGAGACCCACATACTGATTGATGCCAACAGCATAGAGGGAGAACTGGAGGCGAAGATAGCACACTGCTGCTGGAATAGCTTGTCATGCTGGCTTTCCTCAGAGGAACTCAGCTGCTCTCATCCCCGGAAGAGCTATGGTCCTTGCTGTTGCTGAGAATGGCTTCTGTGCTCTATGGGGAGCTCTGGTACTTACCTTGAGTGCTGCTTCCTGGCTCTAGCACAGATACCCTAGCCTTGTCACATAGATCTTTCTCTGATTACATAACATGTAACATATTTTAACTTATGTGTCAGGACACTCCTGATAATTTCATCACATAAATTATGTATGTTCTTTTTTGTCCTTCAATTATGTACTTAATGCAAAAATTGAAAGCACTTTTCTAAATCTGGGCAAAACAACACTTTCTAAAAGAAATTCAAAAAGTAAATACTACACCTTTTAAATGTAGGAAAGAAGCCATTGCTAAACCCCTCTTTTTATTTTTTCAAGAGAGTTAAAAAGTACAATTAGAGCAGAAAAAATACAAGTAATATAGATTTCACTTAACAAAGTAATATGAGTTTTACAGAATTTGTTGTAAGACATAGTGTTGTCATCCAACCAGCTATTCATATTATTAGATCTATGCATGTAAAATTGGAAGAAGAAAGAAAAAAAGAAAGAAATGCATAAGAAATTAAGAAGACAAAAAGTGCAATCAATTGAAAAAAGGAGATGAAATAAATTAAGCATTAACTGCTCTTTTCCATAGAGCATCAGAAGTGCACAATACAGTTGGCCAATCCATCCTGGTTGCATACATAGATATATCTCTTTCCTCCACTCCTGCTCCTGTCCTTCCCCTCAACTCAGTAGCTCTTTCTTTTTGAATAAGATCATTCCCTTTTCTCGTTGTTTATTGTACCCTTCAGATTCCATTTTTTTCTCTTTCAGGTTCTCACACTGAGGAGACAATATGCTGTTTGCACAGGTGGGTTTGATTTATTTCACTTAAGTGTATGTTCTCTAGTTACATCCATTTATCAACAAAAGACTCAAATTTATCCTGTTTTATAGCTGAGTAATAGTCCATTGTGGAAAACTATGTCATATTTTTTTTTATCCGTTCTTCAGTTGATGGGCCGCTGGGTTGTTTCCAGGATTTAGCTTTGAGACACTCACTGCTATAAACATCAGGGCACATATTTCACTGTGATATGTCTTCAGTTATTCTGGGAAAATACCCATGAGGGGAATAGCTGACTTGAACAGGACCTTCAGTCCTAGCTTTTGAAGGAATCTCCATACTTAGTTCCACTGTGGTTGTACCAGTCTGCACTCCCACCAACAGTGCACAAGGGTTCCTTTTTCTCCACTGCCACTCTAGCATTTGTTATTGTCTGACTTCTTGATGTTAATCATTCTTCTTGACTCTTGAAACACTTACAAAAGGTACTTTCCACCATATAATAATAGATATTCATTATTATTATTTTACAAGTATTCAAGAGTAAAAGGTTTTCTACTTAATGTGATATAGGCCTATATTACTTAGAAGATGCTGCCTAGGGCCTCATAAATAATCTATAACAATGACTGCAAAGACTGGCTGATTTTCCATTTCTTGTCCCAATTTTTCTATTCTCTTGTATTTTAAAGCATTCTTTATGGACTAATGTGATCTATTTTGGAGAAATTTCCATGTGTTTCTGAGGTGTATGTGTATTTTGTTTTTGAGCTAAAAATCTTTGTATCTATTAAGTCCATTTGTTAAAAGTTTGGTTGAACTTGATATTTCATTGTTGGAATTTTTTGTCTATTTTGTATTGCTGTGTTGAGTCCCCTAATACAATTTTGTCAATGTTTATTTGACCTTTATGTCCTTTAGCATTTGCTTTAGGAAGTTGTGTGCTGTGGTGCACATATATTTATTTTTGTTAATTATTACTTTTGAATTGTTCCCTTGGATAGTATGTAATGTTTCTTTTCCTCTTTTGCTCAGTTTTGAATTCTATTTTCTTTGAAAATAAAATATGTATGCCCACTTTCATTTAAGCTTCAGTTATATGTAATATTATTTTCCACCCTTTAGTTTTTATTTTGTCAATTTTCTTGGAATAAATACATTTTTTTGTGTGAATCATACTGCTGTGTTTTCTTTTTTATCTAGTCTCCTAATTCATGTCTTTTTCTGAGGGGGTTGTGAGGGCCTTTATCTTGGACATGATTACAGAAAAGTATGACATGTTTTTGTTATTACATTATTTTACTGTGATTCCAGTTTTCTTCTTTTTCACTTAACTGCTGTCACTGTATGAAGTATTCGTCCTACTTTACTTTTTGGTGGCTGCATTTTTCTCACCCTCAGATAGCTTCAAGAATTTGTTTGCTGGTTTCGTGATTATAAGTTTCTTGAGTTTTTTTATGTATCAGTGTTGATAATTCTACAAGTTATAACAGTGTGGGTTGAGTTGGAAGTAGTTTTCTTTTAGATGTAAAATATTTGACTCTAAATTCTTCTGGATTTTAAGATTGTGTTGAAAAGTCTGCTCTGATTCTCATAGGTTTAACTTAATAAGTAATTTTATTTAAAAGCTTTTAAGATTGTGTTCTTGTATTGGATTTCTGAAGTTTTCACATATTTAGTACAGGGTTTACAGGGTCTCACTACATAGGTCCAACTCATAGTGATCCTTCTGTTTGTAGCCTCCCAAGTGTGGGGAACACAGGCATGTGCCACCACACCCAGTCTCAATGGCCAGCTCAGTGTGCCCCAGGGGTGGGGCCAGCATGAGAAGTTTTTTATTAGATTTATTGTGTAGTTATTTTCTGATTGTGGCCATTTGAAGCTTTATAACTTTCGGTTATCTGTATCTTAAGTTCATTCTCTATATTTGAAAATTTTTCTGCTACAATTTCTATAAGCAAGATTTTTATGTTATTTGTGTCATCTGCTTTTTGTCATTAGTCCCATATTATAACTTTGTCCTCTTTTCAGCAAATTAAGTAGATATTCGATCCATTTCTATGAACTCTTCTTAATTTTGAAATAACAAAGCATACTTTTGCCTACATCGATCCTAACTTCTAGTTCTGCCTTCATTTTTTATACATCAGTGACTTCTACTTCCCATACTTACAATAGAAATTTTTATGTGTTGGATTTCTGTTTGGTATTTTTTCAAGGATAATAGTTCTTTGATAAAACAGTCATTAATGCAGTATAATTTTAGTTGATTCATCTATTTGTATCTTCCTTAATTTTATTTATTTTTGGTTTCAGAAATCAAACTCAGGACCTTGTGCATACCAGGCAGCCACTGTATCACCAACATATTTCCCTGGGCCCTTGTCTCTTCCTTACACATCCTGATCGCTTTCTGTAAGTTATCTGTTTAGTCACATTATCTTCAAGTTCACGAATATTCTTATTTATCCCTTTGTGTCTGTGTGTGTGGCTGCTCCTTCTAGTATCACGTCATATAATTCAGTTGGTTGTTATTTTTTCCTATTGATACGTCTTGGATTACATTTGGGGTAGTTGGCAGATTTTGGAGGTATTTTTGGCCTTCTTTTCACCTCTCTGTCTCTGTCTCTCTCTCTCTCTCTCTCTCTCTCTCTCTCTCTCTTTAACATTGAGGGTTGATTAGCATGGACTTTGTTGCTAGTATGGTAATATCTTTAGTGTCTCTTATGCAGTGATATAAATTTGTTTTTACTTTTTTCTTTGGTACTGTTCTACCTCTTCAACTACTTAATTCAATAGGATTGGGTCTGTTCAGTGTGTGTGAAAGAGAATCCCCACGAATTTTTTCAACAACAGAACCAACCATACATCACATACACTGAAACTTATTTTTACAATTTCACACATTTATTGATGCACCACAAAGACTGTAAATATATTGCTACCAGCACATGCAATGGGATGTGGAGGTTGGTGGAAGGTAGAAGGAAGATGAATAGAAGGGGGTAATACATTAAGAAGAGTAGAGAAAGAAAAATAGCAATAGCATAAAAAAGATTTGAAAATATTTTTATAGCCTGAGTAAAAGGTTAGTGTTGAGATTTGAGATGATATTTTGGGAACAAGGGAGGAGTCGCGGGGAAGTGGAATTGTAAGCAGAGACTGAGGGATGATGTGAGTGTCAGAATCCCTGACTGCACTGGTACTTAGCTGATGTTTAGATAATCTATGTGCCATATTTGTTATCTATGCACCATACTTGCCCCTGACAGCACTCTTTATATTAACACACTCATGATGGAAGTGTAATTCATTTCTCACTTCTAGGTAGTTCTGATTTAATTATATATCTTGCTGCTAAGCGATTCTGACTTAAATTCCAGTCTGATGTCATACAGCTAATCTGGGTGTGTTCTCTTGCTAATATGAGACTCTAAAATAAAACAATCACTGTTATTTCACAAATAGATTATTATTAAAACCAATAGTAAAATTTTGTTATTTGTTTGTTGTTCCTCAGTAGTTTGTTTCTTAATTTCATTTGGGACTTTCATTTTTAAGTAATATATAATTTTTGATACAAGGGTTGGCCAAATATCTCAGTGGATTAAAGTGCCTGCAAGCAGGATCAGGGCCCAAGGTTCAATCCCCAGCCTGCTGTGCTGGGCCCACCTCTGGGGCACACTGAGATGGCAATTGAGACTGGGCATGGTGGCGGGCACCTGTAATCCCAGCTTTTGGGAGAGTGTAAACAGGCAGATCAGTATGAGTCTGATCTTGTAGTGATACTCTGAACATGCTGTAGATCTTCCTAAAATTAAAAAAATATACAATTTTTGATACATATATGATATTACTATTTTTTTTAAATGTAAAGACCATTTTAAGTTTGTAAATTTTTTTTCCATTATACTATCAAACACATTAAATGGTGGTTTCATCAGATGAATCAGTAATTACATCTCATCAGAGGAAAAGGTCATGACCTATCTGACTCTTCAGGGAATGAGGCATTAGAGGTGAATGAATGTAATTTTGTGGCCAATGCATTCAAAGAAAGTAGTGTGTATTTGGATACGAATGTAGATCAAGAAGAAGAATGACAGCTGATAATAGAAAGATATGTCATAGAACATTAACAGACAGAACTGCAAAATACAGAATTCTTGTAAGAGATATTAATTACAATGGTCCTTTTATATTGTATAAATTAATCATATTTGATAATGTGCTCAAAATTATAGTTGAAGCAATAAATAATGTGATATAGAATTAGGCTTTAATGGAAATGAAGAAAACATCAGCAATGATGAGAATTGGTTACAATTAGTGAGATGAAAATTTTTGTAGATATGCTAATTATGGAGGGAGCACTAGATACTAGATTTTGTTGATTTAAAAATAATATATATGCCAACCTACATACAAAGAATGCCATGCAATACTATTTATTTATAATTTTGAAGTGTTTATATTTGCCTGGCAATACCACATGCAAAACTGAGGAGCTCTTGAGTAAATTTAGAAGCATCGTGAAAGAAATTATTAGTATATTCAAGAATGCAATAAATTCTGGAAAAATGTAGTGATAGCTGAAAGTATAATTTTATTGTGAAGATATCTTTATTTTGCCAATAAATAAAAAGTGGCACAAATACAGGCTAAAATTATACACACTGTGTTTGCCTAATTGTCACACTTACAATTTACATGTCTGTGCCAGCAAAAGTGAAAACCATTCAGAGCATGGGCATTCTTATAGTGTTGTTGTGAAATTTATAAATGGCTTATTACTTGAACAATGCACAATATATGCATATAGTTATTATTCAAATACACCACTAGCACAAAGATCTTTTACAAAAAGAAATGCATTTTTGCCACATTGTACAGCCAAATAGAAAAATTTTACCAGTAACAGCAAAGACAGAGCAAAGCCACGGTGAAATTATAAACTCTGAAAAGCATTTTCGTGTAAAATTTGTGAAATGGACTAAGAAGGGAACTGTCTTTACATTACTAACTTGTAAAAATCATATATGTATGTGGATCAAAGAAAAATCTGGAAATATAAAACCTGATCTTGTTTTTGGTTACAATAATCCAAAGAAAGATACTGATTTAGCAAACTATAGTCATCTGTCATATTACCATTACTTAAGGAAACTATTAAAATGGCATAAAAATTAAAATACAACAAATTTCAGGGGCAGCAGTTATGAATGTATACTGCAGTAATACCTTGGTTAAAGAATGCTTCTGTTCATAAATAATTCAGTTCAGAAACAAAAGTGCTTGGTAAAATTTTGCTTCTGTTTGCAAGCTTCCCACCAGGTGACAAACATGACCACGGCCACCTTCCCCACTCTAACACAGACATAAACAGTCATTTTCTCCAAAATCATAAAAATAAATAAGTGTGTAAACTGAGGTATTGTATGTACATCAACAATGACAACACAGAAAAAAGGAAATGAGCCCAAACTGTTGTTTGGATGAATGGCTTCTTTTTAGGCCTGCAGTATTGGAATCTAGCAGATATAGTGGGGAACAGTGAACTACTTGCTTCTAAGTCCTATTTTGTTTCTACATTCAGTTTTTATATATAAATTATGAGTCCTACTACACTTCTCCTGCACAAGGCCAATCAATGGTGTGGTGTCTGCCTTATGTGTACTCTAGTTGCTCTCTGCACCCCACCTCATTGCTTCATATGCCAAGCTTTATGCCCGGTGGGCTTCTGAGTTATTCCCCTTCTAGTTCCCAAGCTACTCCAATCATCCAAGCTGGTGTGTATCCATAATCATACTGGCAGATGAAGAAAACACACAGATCACTGAGTTGTGAGATGGATGTACTCAGGCAGGAAAGGGAGGCAAGAAGTGCTTTAGACTCAACTGCCTACAAAAAAAATCACACAGTATTAGCTAGGCCTTCCACTACCATGTCCTTGCCAGCCAGAGGCCACCACTGCTTCAACTGCTCAGAACATCAATGACCACAGTTTCCCAATCCATGAGAGCTTCCTGTGGCCAATTCACTTCCTATTACTGTGGTATGTTGTTCCCAAGAATGCTGAAGTCAGTTGTTTTGGCTTCTGATCCCTTGAGTAGTTTTGTTTTAAACAACCATTTCCCTAAATGGCTCCTAATGAATCCCTTTCAGAGTAAAACATTCAGAGTAAAATTCCATAGTGCATATGCTGTCTATGATACTTATGGGTTTTTTCTTAGGGGTGGTGCTATTAGCCAAGTCCATTCTTCCTCCATGACTGGTGTCTCAGTTACTCTTCTCTTGTTGCTGGGACAAATACCCAACACTCTAAATTAGCTCACAGTTGCTGAACGTTTCAGTCCAAACTCAGCTGACTCCAACACAGAGTGGCACGTGGCAGAGAACAACCTCTCATAATAGTGGCAAAGAGCAAGAGCAAAATGGAGGAGCACCAGCAACAATGGCAACAGAGGGAGGAAGTCTGTCTTAATCTCTCTTATGTTACATTCAGGCTGTCTTCCCCAGGCTGGGTGTAGCACTCACACCCATAATGCCAGCAGTATTCAGACCCATAATCCCAGTGAATCATGAGCTAATCTCAAATTCTAAAAGTGCCTGCCCCATGACTACATGAGGCTTTGGAGGGTGAGGGGACAACTGGACACAAACCATAACAGCTGGCAACCTTCACAGGGTTTTGGGTGCTTTTGCAGAAAAGGGTCCACTCTCCCCTTCTTTTTTGCTCTATTATATGTTCAGATTTTCTGTGGTTTCTAGTTTTCCTATCAGGTCTTTCTTCAGGTTTTCTTTCTTATCTCTTCATTTACTTGTCATTATCCAAGTATTGAGGGTCCAGGTCCTAAAGAGTCTAACCTATGCTGAAAGATTTTACACTGCTCAATTTATAGAGTTTTAATTTTTCTGGTCAATGGTTCTTGTATATATTTTTATGTCTTTTGTTTTCATTATATGTATTCTTTTATAGACATTATGCATCTCATAAACAAATTATTGGCATGACAACCACAGACTGAAGTAACTCTTCTAATCTGGTTTAACATATTTTTGACATATTTGGGCTTTAACCTATTATCTCAATTTTTTTCTTATTTATGTATTGTTTTTATTTTTTGTAGTTTTATTTTAGATATGGCACGCATTTTTAAAAACATTTTTTAGTTTATTTAAATTTATTGCTATAATTTAGGTATATGTAATGATGAAATTCATTATGGGAAACTTGAAGCTGTAAATGATATTCCTTTCTTCCTTCCTTCTTTCTCTCTCTCTCTCTCTCTCTCTCTCTTTCTTTCTTTCTTTCTTTCTTTCTTTCTTTCTGTGGTCTTCTGTGGACAGCTCAACTCACCCTGAGGGTGGGGTTGGTGTTGGCATGTGGTGTTGGGGATTGAACTGTTGTCCCTGGCACTTGCCTAAGCTTGCCTACGCAGGTGCTTTAGACCACTGAGCTATCTTGCCTGCCTGATATGTCTTGATTACTCTTTCTTTCCCCATTTTCATCACCTGTTTTCAAACTCCTAGGCCCTCCCCATCCACAAAACTGTTATGTTGTAATTTTCTTATTTTTTCTTTCCTTTCCTGCTTCCCCCTTCCTATTTTCCTTTTCCTTTTGAACAATTTCTTCCTATCTCACAATATTTATTGTACAATTTGGTTCTTATTTATGTTTTCAGGTTCAGCACCAGAGAAATAATGTGCTATTTGCCTATTTGTCTCATTTATTTCAGACACACACTACGATTATGTTCTCGCGATCCATCCATTTATCTATAAATATCTCAATTTTATCTTCTTTATGGTGGAGTGATACTCCTTTATATAAGAACGCTACATCTTTTTTATCCTTTCATTGGTTGATGGGCATTTGGATTAGTTCCAAGATTTAGACATCACAGATTATACTGCTATAAACATACAGCACTGTGGGTACACATATAGCACTGTGGTACTATGTTCTTAATTATTCCAGGAAGAAGCCCAGGAGGGGAATACCTGGGTCAAATGGGACCTCTAATCATGATTCCTTCAGTGGTTGAACCAGCCTACATTTCCACCAAAAGTGGAAAAGTGTTTCTTTCTTCTGACAGCCCTGATAGCATCTGTTATTATTTTCTTGATAATAGCCATTCCTTCTGAAGTAAGATGGAATCTTAGTGTTACATTTTGCAGTTCTTGAATGAGCAGTAATATTAAAATTTTTAATGTATTTATTTGCTGCTTATACTTCTAATAAGTGTTTATCTATCTCAGATGTCCATTTTTTAGATGGGGTCTTGGAATTAGAAAGGTCGGATTTTTTTTTTGAATTCTTTATATATTCTGCATATCAGTTTTTGCCAGAGGAAGAATTGGAAAAAATGATTTTCCCATTCTGTGCATTATCTTTTCATTTTGTTGGTGAATTTTTTGCTGATGATTATTTTGCTGGCATGTTTAATAAGATATCTTCTAGAGATATCTATTCTGTCTTTCAGCAGATTTAGTGTTTTTGTTTTAATAGTTAGATCTTTGATCCATTCTGATTTTAGTTCAGTCATAGACATGGGTCTAGTTTTAATTTTCAACATGTGAAAAGCTAGTTTTTCCAGTACTGTTTATTGAACAATCCATCCTTCTTCCAGTGAAGGTGTTTGGCCTCTTTGTTAAAGATCAAGTGACTAACTGTATTTAAAGTTGTTTCTGCATCCTCTAATCTGTTCCACTGATCATCAAGTGGTGTGTGTGTGTGTGTGTGTGTGCATGTGCGTGTGCATGTGTGTGTGTGTGCATGTGCGTGTGCATGTGTGTGTGTGTGTGCATGTGCGTGTGCATGTGTGTGCACGTGCATGCATGCCAGTACCATCACTGTGGCTCTGTACTATAAGTTCAAGTCAGGGATTGTGACACTCCCTGACTTGCCTTTGTTGCTCATAATTACTTTTGCCATTTTAGGTCTCCTTTGGTTCCAAATGAATTTCACAAATGTTTTCTCTAGTTCTGTGAGGTATGCTAATGGTATTTTGATTGAGGTTGCATTATTACATAGAAGAATTTTTGTTTTTCTCCACACTTACCTACAGTGACCATCAGAGCCTTTTTCTATGTAGAGCAATTTTGGGAATACGGTCTTTTTCACTCTAATGGTTTCTGCTGTCCAAGAGCAGAGGATATTTTTCCTTTTTTAATGTTCTCTTAGGTCTCCTTTTACAGAGTGCTGTTTTCAACATACAATTCCTTTATTTCCTTTGTTAGATTGATTTCTAGGTATTGCATTTTTGTATGCTGCTATGAAGGACATTACTCACCTCACTTCTTTAATTTTGTGCTCTGAGAAGTGTGTGTTCATCTCAGATGCCTATTTCTGGACTAGGTCTTTAAATTTAGGGGCCCTATAGTTTTTAGTTCTTTATAAATTCTATAGAGCAGACCTTTGTCTGAGTGCTTATTTGTCAAGATTTTTTCCAAGTTTGTGGGTTGTCTTTTCACTTTGTTGGTAATTTCTTTGGCGTGCAAATCTTCTCAATAAGAGGAGGTCCTAGTTGTTAATTCTTTCAACTGTTACCCATGCGATTTGATTTTTGTTCATGAAATTTTTGACTACCCATATGTCTTCAAGAGATCCTCCTACTTTCTCTTCCAGGAGATTTAGTGTTTCTGTTTTAATGTTTAGAACTTTAATCCATTTTGACTTTAGCTTAATGCATGGTGATAGACCTGGGTCAAGTTTTAGTTTTCTGCATGTAGAGAGCCAATTTTTCCAGCACCACTCATTACAGAGGCTTTCTTCCAGTGAGCATGTTTGGCCCCTTTGTCAAGGATAAGGTGGCTGAGAGTGTTCATAGAGGCTTCTGCATCTTCTAGTCTATTCCACTGAACCTCAAGTCTATTTTATTTCCAGTACCATGCTGACTTTATCACCGTAGCTCTGTAGTATACTTTAATGTCAGGAATTGTAATGCCTCCTGCCTTGTCTTTGTTGTCCAGGATTTCCTTTGCTATTCTATGTCTTTTCTGGTTCTAAATACATATTAAGAATGATATCTCTAGGTCTGTGAAGTATGTTGGTGGTAATTTGATAAAGATTGAATTAAATCCTTACAGCAATTTTAGGAGTATGGCCATCTTCACAATATTGGTTCTTCCTATCCAGGAGCAGGGAATATCTTTCCATTTTCTGAAATCCTCTATGATCTTCTTTTTTCAGAGTACTGTAATTTTCCTTGAAAACGACTCTGACTTTAGTTAAATGAATTCCAGTGTATATAATTTTCCTCAGTGCTTTTGTAAAAGGTATTGTTTCTCTAATTTCCCTCTCAGTGTGTTTCTTACCTGTGGAGAGGAATGTTATTCACTTTTACATATTGAGTTTGTATCCTGTTATGCTACTGAATTTGTGTATCAATTCTAGTAGCTTCTTGGTGGAGTTTTCTGGGTCTTCCACATAAACTATCATGTCATCTGCAAATAACGGATATTTATCTTCTTCTCTACCTATTCTTATTTTATTTCTTTTATTTCTCTCTCTTGTCTTATGGATCTAGCAAATGATTCTAGAACTGTCTTAAATAGGAGTGGTGATAGAGGACATCCTTTTCTTGTACCAGATCTGAGAGTAAAAGATTTCAGTTTTTCCCCATTTAGAATTATGTTAGCTGTTCAATTGTCATAAATGGCTTTTATCAGGTTGAAGTAGAGGCCATCCATTCCAATTTCTTTAGGACTTTGAATATGAATGAGTGTTGGACTTTGTCAAAAGCTTTTTCTGCATTAATTGAGAAGATCATGTAGATTTTAATTTTCACTCTATTGATATAGTGTATTACATTTATAGATTTCCAAATATTGAACCATCCTTGCATCCCTGTGATGAATCTTACCTGGTCATGATGTATGATTTTCTTATTGATTTGCTGTATTCTATTTGCTAGTACTTTATTGAGGATTTTTGCATCTATTTTCATGAGGGAGATTGGCCTGTAGTTCTCTTTTTTAGTTGTGTCATTCCCTAGTTTTGGTATCAGCATAATATTTGCCTCCAGGAATGATTTTGGGAGAACCGTTTCCTTTTCAATTTCATTGAAGCGTTTCAGGAGTGTAGGGATTATATCTTCCATAAATTTCTTGTAGAATTCAGCTACGAATCCATCAGGACCTGGACTTTCCTTTGTCCGCAGGCTTTTTATTACATTTCATATTTCATTGGTTGTTATTGGGTTATTGAGAATTGTTATATCTTCTTGATTCAGCTTTGGTAATTTGTACCTATATAGGAATCTGTCTATTTGGTCTGAGTCTTCTGTTCTGTGAGAGTAAAGATTCTGAAAGTAGCTATTGATAATCTTCTGAATTTCCACTGGGTCTGTGGTGATTACACCCTTTTTCTTCCTTATTGCTTGTATTTGAATTTTGTCTTTCCTCTTTCTGATGGGGTTACCTAGGGGCTTATTTATTTTAATTAATCTTTCAAAGAACATGATTTTTGATTCATTAATTATTTGAACTGTTTTGTTTGTCCCAATCGAGTTAATTTCTGCTCTAATCTTTATGATTTCTTCCCATCTTTAGGCTCAGGATTTGGTTAGCTTTTTCTTTTATAGATGTTGGAGGTGCACCATTACGGTGTCTATTTGTTCCTGCTCTGTTTTCCTAATGTGTGAGTTCACAGCTATAAATTTCCCTTTGAGAAATGCTTTCATTGCATCCCAGAAATTCCCATAAGTTGTATTTGTATTCAATTGTAGATATTGCTGAATTTCATGTTTAATTTCTTCTGTGACCCATTGCTTTCTTAAGTAGGGTATTGCTCATTTTCCATGTATTTAAGTTTTTTTCTGATTTCTTTTGTCATTTATTTCCAGTGTCCTTGCACTGTTTTCAGATAATATGCATTGGAAAATTTCTTTTTTCTTGCATATACTTAAGCATGACCTATGGACTAGTATGTGGTTTATTTTAGAAAATGACCCATGTACAGCTGAGAAAAATTTGTATTCAGCTGTCTTTGAGTGGAATACTCTGTATCTGTCCACTAAGTCCATTTATTCCAAACTCTGGTTCAGTTCTGCTACTTTGCTAATTTCTTGTCTGTTCATCTGTCTTTTTGATATAAGGGAGTGTTAAGGTCTCCTGTTAATATTGTGGTCTTGGATATTAGATTTTTCATGTCCATTAAGATTTGTCTTATATAGTTCTGTGCTCCCGCATTTGGTGCATACATATTTATGAGTATTACCTCTTTCTCTTGTATTTTTTCCTCTAACCAGTATATAGTGTCCATCTTTCTTTTGTTTGAACATTCTTGGTTTGAATTTGAGACTGTCTGAGTACTGAATTGCTACCTCTGCTTTTTCTGAGGTGCTGGGGCATGTAGTATTGTTTTCCATCCTTTGATTTTCAGCCTATGAATTTCTTTTTGAATTAATGTGTTTCTTGTATACAACATATTGTTGGATTGTGCTTCCTAATCCACTGTGCTAGTCTATTTCTTTAACTGTTGAATTGAGTCCATTTATATTGATGGCTAAAATTCAGATGTATTGTCTTACGATCAACATATTATTTATCTGCTGTTGTTTACTACATTTTCTCCTATGTTTAATTGTTTGCCCTATTAAGTTGGTTGATTCTCTTCTCATTCATGGAGTTCTGATCATCTTGGTTCCTCTCTAGAACATCTTTCAGTTGTCTGTGTAGGGTTGGCTTTGTCATCATAAAATTCTTTAGTTGTTCTTGTCATGGAAGTATTTTATTTCTCCATCAAACTTGAAAGAGAGTTTTGAAGGGTATAGTAGTCTGGACTGGAATTTGTTTTCATAGAATACTTGAAGTACTGTGCTCCATGGTCTTCTTGCCTTCATGTTTTGTGAAGAGATATCTGCCATAATTCTAATGGGTTTTCCTTTGAAGGTGAACTGTTTCTTCTCTCTAGCAGCTTTCAGTATATTGTTCTTGGGCTGGATTTCTGGGATGTTGACTATTATATGTCTTGGTGTGTTTTTAATTGGGTTGAAGTTATTTGGCATTCTGTATGGTTTTGTTACCTGAATATCGTATTTTTTCCTCATATTTGAGAAGTTTTCTTCTATTACTTCTGCCCATATTGTTTTTATATCATTTGTATTGACTCATTCTTTCTCATTGATGCCTATTAGTGTCAGGTTGTTCATCTTTGCAATATCTTTCAGGTGATGAATTATTTTTCCTGCATAGTAGTTGTTTTTAATGGATTCTTTCTTCACTTTTATCTAGCTGTGACAGCATCTTCAAGATTTGAAACTCTATCTTCACTTTCACTCAAATGGTTTTGCAAGTTTGTGATTATGATTTTAAGTTCCACTATATCTCTTTGACTTTGCTTCATGTGATCTATTTCTTTCCTATATTGCTCATACATGGAATCTGTAATTTTTCTAATCTCCTCTACTTTTTATCAATATCTTCTTTAGATGCAGTTATTAATTGCTGTACTACAGAGAATTTTTCAATTCGTATTTCCTCCATATATTTCTGCATTTGATTCTTTACTTTACATGTTATGAATTCAGAGATTACTTTTTTTATTTCAGAGGTTATTTCTGATCTCATTTTCTCTATACCTTTCTGCAAGTGTTTCTTTGTTTCAGATGTTATTGATTTAGAGATTTCTTCTGTGTGATTCCCAGTATCTTCTGTGCTTGTGTCCTCTGCACTTGTTCTGGGTGGGCTTGAGGTCTGAGATTGCATTTTGCTCCTTTTCTTTGTCATTTTGTTCAGCATTGTCCTCTGACCTTTGGTGTAGAGCTTTGGTGCAGTTATAGCCTTAGCACCTACTGACTTTCAGTTGCCAATCTGCAAAGTTTGAATTTATCCCATTGTTCCTCACTAGGGTCTGGCTGTTCTGCTCAGCTTCTTCGTGCTGCACCCCTTGGGAATGAACCTGTTGTTCCTCTCTGGCAAGATGTATTGCTCTTGGATTAGCTGGATTGTTCTGTCCCCTACTCTCTTTGCTAGGACTGCAGCTGCAGAATTTTACCCCAGGCTTGTATGCCAGGCCTGGGCTGGGTCTGAGGGGGACAAGTGTGTGCAAAGGACAGGGGAAGCTCTCCCATACTCTTGCAGTGCCTGGACTTGGGTTGGATCTGGCTGTTCCCTAGAGTGCCAGAAAAGTTCTCACTCACAGGGCAGGCATGAGGGGGTCTCTGGAGTGGTGGAGGGGTCCCCAGGGTGCGGCAGAGGGTCTCACTCATGCATTGTGCCTGGCTTTGGTTTAGAGAGGTCCTTTGGGCATAGGGTAGCTAGAAGCTGTCTCATGCACTAGCAGGGTCTGTGCTTGGGCTGTGTCTGGGGATTCCCGAGGACGCGGCAGAAGTTCTCATTTACTGTTGGGCTTGGAAGATGGACTCTGGAGGGTTAGAGTGGTCCCAAGGGCATGGCAGAGGGCTTCACTCATGCAGCATGCCTGGGTTTGGTCCAGAGAGGTCCTAGGGGCACAGAGTAGCTAGAAGCTCTCCCACACCTACATCTGTTGATTAGCATATGTTGGATCATCCTTGGATCCTTTGGATGAATACTACTTGCTCCTGGTATCTAATTTTTTCTTTTCTTTTTTGGAGAACCAGGGATTGAATTTAGGCCCTTGCGCTTGCCAGGCAAGCACTTATTCTACTTAGCTATCTCCCCAACCCCATTATATAACCTTGATGACTTCCTGCATTCTGTTTTTCAGTATCTTATTAAGGACTTTTGCATCTACATTCATTATGCAGATTAACCTGTAGTTCTATCTGTTGGTTGGATCCTTCTCTGGTTTTGCTATCAGGGTAATACAGCTTCCCAAGAATGAGATTTGGTGTATTTCTTACCTTTCAGTTTCATTAAGGAGTTTGTTGTGTAATAGCATTAAGTTCTCTCTAAATTTCTTGTAGAATTCAGCAGTGTATCCTACAGGACTTGGATTCTTCTGTGTTGGTAAAATTTAATTATAATTGAATTTTTTGGTGGATTTTGCTTATTTAGACTTTATACTTTTTTGATTCAGCTCTGTTAATTCATGTATATCTAGGAGCCTGTATATTTTATCTCTGTTTTCTGTTTTATTAGGATAAAGGTTCTCAAATTAGGTATTGATAATCTTCTGACTTTTTGCAGGATGCATTGTGATTTCACTTTTTTATCCATAATTGCTTGAATTTGAGTCTTTTCCTTTTTTTGGTAAGTTTAATTAAGGGTTTATCAATTATATTTAATCTTCTGTAAAAAATTATTTTTATTTTTATTCTTTTGATACAAGGTCTCACTATGCAGCTCAGACTTGTACTGATATTCCTGTCTCAGCCTTCCCAGCACTAGGATTATAAGCATGTGACCCCACACCCAGTTTTGAGGCCAACATTTTGTGCCAGGGATTCTGGGGTCAGTAGGGCAAGTGGGACAGGGAATTGAACTTGGAACTTTGCACTTGCCAAGCAGGTGCTTATGCCACCAAACTGTCTCTCCAGCCCAGGTGCATTTAATCTTTTGAAGAGCCGAAGCTTTAATTCATTGATTCTTTGTATTGCTTATTTAGCCTCAAGTACATTAATTTCTGTTCTGTTCTTCACAATATCCTCCCTTGTCTGAGGTGTAGGCTTAACTTTTTCTTTGTTTTCTAGAATTTTGAGATTCAACATTTGGTTGACTCTATGAGCTTTTCTCTCTTCCTTATGTGGGTGCCCACCACTATAATTTCCCTCTTAAGGTTGCTTTCATTGTATCACGTTTGGTCTGTTGTATCAGAATTATCATTTAGTTGTAGATACTATTAAATTTATTTAACCTGTGACCCATTTGTTGCTCAGTAGGGTGCTATTTAATTTCCAAGTATTTGTGGAATTTCTGTGGTTTCTTCTGCTGCTGATTTCCAATTTCACTGCAGCATGGTCAGATAACATACATGGGGTAATACCAATTCATTTTCATTTCTAAACCTATTCAGTGCACTAGTATTATCTATTTTGAGAATATTTTGTGTGCATCTGAGAAGAATGTGTATTCTGATATTGTGGCATGCAGTTCTCTGTAGACATCTACTAAGCCTATTTGTTCACATGTTTGGTTCACTTCTGATATTCTCTGTTGACTTGTTTGTCTAGCTGATCTATGTGTTTGTGGCTGTCATATGTTAAAGTCCTCCATTACACTTGTGCTATTTTTTTTTTTCGGTGGAACCAGGGATTGAACTCAGGCCCTTGCACTTGCCAGGGAAGTGCTTATTCCACTGAGCCATCTCTCCGGCCCCACTTGCGCTATTGCTTATTTGATTTTTCATGTTCTTTAGGACTTGTTTTACATAGTTAAGTGCTCTTATTTGTGCATATATATTTTGTGCATATATATTTGTGATTGTTTTTTCCTCATTTTGCAATTTTCCTTAACAAGAGTGTAGTGTAGTGACCTTCTTTATCTCTTTTGATCTCTCTTGGCTTGATGTTCATATTGTCTGCAAATAGAATAACTTTCAGATCGTGTTCTATCATATATTGTTTTCCATCTTTTGACTTTCAGTCTATGAATTTAAATGTTTTTCATATATGTAGCATGGTGCTGGATATTATTTATTTTTATTATTTTTAAAAACAATAAAAATAATGCAAACATTAGAAACAATATTGAATTTCACTAAACAAAATAATAGAAATTCAATAATGGTTGTTATATTGCACTTTCTTGTCTACAAATTACTTGTTCACATTACCAGATATAAGCATGCAAAATTGGTCAAAACAGAGTTTTAAAAAATTAAAAAGGAGAAAAAAACTTTAAGCATTAACTGCTCCTTTCAATAGGCAAGTAGACATCAGCAGTCCTACTACTGAAGCCATCTTGTATGCATACAGACATTTTTCCTTCTTTTTTCTTTTCTTTTCTTTCATTATTTTGTTCTTTTATTCTTTCTTCCCTTTCCTCTTCCCAGTTTTTCTTTCATTTTGAACAAATTCTTTCCCTTTCACAGTATCTGTTGTACCTTTCCAATTTTATTTAGTCTTTCAGGTTGTTACACTAGTGAGACAATATGATAGTTATACATAAATGTCTGATTTATTTCACTTATGAGTGTGGTCTCTAGTTGCAAGTTGGATTTTATTTAATGATCCATTCTGCCCTTATGTTTCTTTTGATTGGTGAAATAAGTCACCTTACATGATGGACATAACTAACTGTATTGCCTTATTCCTACCTGGTGGATTCTTTTTATTCATGTCCATTAGATTTTTGTATATTTTTATTACTGTATATCTTTCAGAACACATTGTAGAGTTGTCTTGGTGGTCATGAATTTCCTTAGTTTTTTTGTTACGGGAAGTATCTTATTTATCCATTGTTTCTGAAAGATAGTTTTGTAGGGTACATCAATCTGAGTTGGAAATTATTTTCTTTGCAGACTTGGAGTACTTCACCTTAATCTCTCCTTGACTTATCAGATTGAGTTGAGAAGTCTGTTGTAATCTGATGGGCCTTATTTAATACGTGATTTGTTTCTTGCCTCTAACCACTTTTAATATTCTGTTTTGGTATGGAATTTATGGAATCTTGATTGCTATATGCTTTGATATAAGATTATTTTGGCCATGGTTAACTGCAGTTCTGTATGCCTTTCTAATGTCTATGTGAATTTTTTTTTCTATACTTGGAAAGTTTTCTGTTTTTACTTTAAAAAATTTTCATTAACTTTATTGAAAATCAATAATTAGATATTATATTAAAATTGTAGACAAATATTGAAATGTGAAAGATATAAGATGTAGAAGAGTGCTTTTTAGAGAAATATTTCTGCAATGAATACATCACATGAGCTTAATAGATTGCACATTATAAATAAATTGTTTACAAACTTAAATGAATGTAACAATAAAAACTGTCCAAAATAAAAATGAAGAAATCACAGATCAGTCATACAATAGTTGACTCTGTGTCAAAATCAAGAAAGTCATGTTCATATAATTAGACTTCTCAAAGTAGAAGGGGTACGCAATAAATATTTAAATATTTAAAATTTCTGAATTTAGTTGAACTTATAACACCACATTTCCAAGAAAAATGAGCCTTTTGCACAAGAAATTTGAATAAAATCATACCAAGATACACAAAAATGAAATTGTCCAAAACTGATTGTAAAGAAAAAAAAATCATTAAAGCATATGCATAAAAAATATTATCTATGGAAGAACAAAATTAAATAGCATCTTATTCCAGATTAGAAAGAAAAAAAAAAGACCAAGTGTGTAAGAAACTAGACTAAATGATTGAAAGAAAGAAAAATAAATCTTTCCTCTCTGAATTTTATATTTAGCTAACATACCTTTGAAAACTAAAAGTAAAATATTTTCCAGGTATGCAAACTTGAATTATTCTAATACCTCCAGATGTAGTATATAGGAAATAACAAAGAGCATAATTCAAAAGGCAAGAGAAGGGGCTGGGGAGATGGCTCAGTAGAATAAGCATTTGCCTGGGTGTGCAAGGGCCTGAGTTCAATTTCCAGTTCCGAAAAAAAAAAAAAAAAAAGCTGTCAAAAGGCAAGAGAAGTTGTAGTATGCTTCTGGATGAACAATAAAAAGCTCTGAAAATGATAGTTATGTAGGACTATATAACATATATTAGATGAGCCCTAATTTAAAAGGTCATAAAAAGATTTCTATGAAACAGTACTTATGTCGCTACTGTTAAAAAATACTGCCATACACACGTTTTTTTATATACATACACATATGTGTGTGTGTGTGTGTGTGTGTGTGTGTGTTTGTATGTGTGTATAAAAGACAGGGAAGAAGTAATATAAAGTCAACAGAAAATGGAAATACACTTTTTAAAGTTTCTAATACTAAGTGAAAATATCTACAATGTCTTTTAAATAAATTGTAGGTCAAATATATAGTGTACATCTTAAAAATATTAAGATTAAGTAGTATTCAGATAATTAAATACTAATTAATTAAAAATTAAATGTTTCAAAACAACTGAACTAGGAAAAAGTTTTCATGATAGTAAAGAAGTACTAAGAATAAAACATAAGATATATACTGTGATGGCAAATGAATGTCCAACACTTCTAACAGTTTGGGGATAGGATATCACACAAAATTCTAGTGTGTTTTGAACATGGATAATGTCCATGACACTTATTGGTGTCCAGGTGTCACTTATGGGACTGAGTTACTGCTATTTCCTTGAAATCCACCCTGTAGACCCAGGTGGAATCATGACTTATAGGGTGCAGGAGAAGTCCATTTGTAGAGTGTGCTGGTGGAAATATTTTGCTGCCGTACACAAAAAAGAATAACTGAAAGACTACTTTTGTATACCTCTCACTCTCTTGTGTTTAATTGTTTGCCCTATTTGGTGGGTACTTTCCATTCTCATTCATAGAGTTGTGATCATTTTGCTCCCTCTCTAGAACATCATTTAGTAGTCTGTGTAGGCTTGGCTTTATCATTATGAAATTCTTAAGTTGTTCTTTGTCATGGAAGTATTTCACTTCTCCATTATACTTGAAAGAGTTTTGCAGAGTATATCAGTCTGGGTTGGAATTTGTTTTCTTCTTCTT
>NW_004524604.1:13734846-13741255 GCF_000260255.1 Octodon degus | reverse complement strand
TTATTCTACTGAGCCATCTCCCCCCACCCCAGAATTTGTTTTCTTGCAAGACTTGAAGTACTTTACTCCATGCTCTTCTTGCCTTGATGGTTTGTGAAGAGAAATCTGTCATTATTCTGATGAGTTTTCCTTTAAATATGATCTGTTTTTTTTTTCTCTAGGGACTTTTAGTATACCATTATGTGCTGAATTTCTGAGATCTTGATTATTATACGTTTGGGTTGATGTTATTTGGAGTTCTATATGCTTTGGTTACCTGAATGTCAAATAGTTTCCCCATATTTTGGAAGTTTTCTGCTATTACTTCTGCCCATATTCTTTTTATATCATTTGTATTGACTCCTTCCTTCTCATTGACTCCTATTAGTCTCACATTATTCGTCTTTGCATTGTCTTGCAGGAATTGAATTATTTTTTTCCTGCATCTTAGTTGTTTTTAAGAGATTTTTCTTACTTTTTCACTTTTTAAGGCCTTAAAGTCTATTTTCACTTTAATTGAAATGGTTTTGCCAGCTTGTGATTAAATTTTTAATTTCCTGTATATCACTTTGAATCTGCTTCATGCATTCTATTTCTCTCCCATTTTATTTATTCAAGGATTCCATCATTTTTATATTCTACTCTATTTTTTCCCAGTGTCTTCTTTAGAAGCACTTAGTACTTTTTTGATTATAGTTACCATTTCTTTTTTTACTTCAGAAATTATTTCTGATCTGATTTCCTCTAGATCTTTTTGCAGTTGTTTCTTTACTTTTGACGCTATTATTTCAGAGATTTCATGTGTGTGATTTCCAATTTCTTCTATGCTAATGTCTTATGCATTTGTTCTGGGTGGACTCAGGGCCTGAGACTGCATTTTGTTCCTTCTCTTTATCTTTGGTGTAGAGCTTAGATAGAATTATTACCTTAGCACCAGGTTGGGATCTACAAAGTTCAGACTCCTCCAGGTGGGTGTGGCTTGTGTCTGGCGGCTGTGCTCCACTTCTTCCTGCTGAAACCCTTGTAGGTGTACCCTCTGTGCTAGTCTGGCAAGATGTTCTGCTCCTGAATCACCTGGGCGGGTCTAGTCTCTTTGTAGGGAGTTCTGCTGAAGGGTTCCACACTGGGCCTGTGCTCTGGGTCAAATGAGGATCCTGTGGGCCCTGGGCTGTCTCACTCACACACCAGGCCTGCACTCTGGGTCGAATCTGTTTTTACTTATATAAATGGTTTTTATGTTGTTTGTGCTGGCTCCTGCCTTTCATTGACTCTGATTAACCTTACATTATTCTTCCTTGTATCATTTTACAGGTGCTGGGTTGTTTTTCATGGTCTTTTGTTACTTTTAAGTGATCTTTCATTTTGTGTTCACTAGCTACAATCCTGTGTTCTAGGTGTCTGAAATTCTGTCTATACTTTTGCTCACTGTTTTTTGTCTTCCAATGGAATTTTTAATTTCATGGATATTTGCATCTGTCTCATGTATTCCATTGCTTTCCTATGTTGAGCATTCATAGTTTTCATCATTTTCCTATATGACTCTAATTTTTTAAATGTATGTCTATTTTAAACTTGCTGAGCAGTCTTTCCTTATGGTCATCATCTATTTTTTTTAAATCTGGGAGATTATTTCTGATTTGATTTCTTCTATATACACCTATTTTTCAACTTTTGCTGTTATTATTTCTGAAATTTCAGATGGGTGGTCTCCATTTTCCTCTATCTTATTTTCCTGGGCAGGCTGAAATTTTAGAGTTGGGTTTTACTTCTATGTCTTGTCATTTTCTTTTTTTAAAATTTATTGTAATTTTATTGCTGTTTTGTTTCCCATAATTTTTTTTTCAGAATTGTGGATTGAACTCAGGCCCTTGCTTTTGTCAGGGAAGCACTTATTCTACTGGGCCACCTCCTCAGCCCCTAAATTTTTTATTGTAGATACATGTTTCACTAGTATTGAGGCATCTGTGGAAAATGTCTGTTCTTCAGAGGTGCCTTCTACATGTAGGAGATTTTTAGGCTTTAAGTTTGCTCTAAGCTCCTATTTTCCCAATTTATTAAAGATGAGATGTTGCTGTCTATTTGGTTCAGCACCTAGACCTCTGGTACTGGACAGTGTTAATGGTTGTGATTCCAGAGAGTCACAATATTATTGTAGAAGAGAGAACAAATGATTAAGCAAGTGTGACTGCCTAGCTAAAGTAGCACAATTAGCAATAACATCATCAAGCATGGCTTATAAACTGACAGATTGAGGTAATACTTGAGTTGGTATCTTTAACCACTGAGGCAAGTTCTACAATAATACAACAGAATCCAACATAAATCAAGAAGTTGTATGCGATGAGTTTTGACTAGTAGAATGATTTTACCCTGCGGTGAGAAAATTTAAGAAACATAAGGGACACAACAGAGAAATAAATGAGAAGTATAGTTGAAACAAGTTGAGGTCCACCCAAATAGCTCATCGGATTAAAGTGCCTACTTACACAGACACAGGGGCCAGGTGTTCAATCCCTGGGCCTGCTGTGCTGGCCCCACCCCTATGGCACACTGAGAAGGCAATTGAGATAGCATGTGGCATGCAACTGTCATCCCAGCACTTGGGAGGCTGTAAACAGGAGGATCACTACGAGTCCGATCTGGTAGTGAGACTCTGTACAGGGCTGTATACACTTTCCTAAATACAAAAATAGAATAAAAATAAAATAAAAATAAAAAAGAAAGAAAGAAAAAGAAACAAAGGTGAAAGACAAAAGATGATTACACAAGCATCTGGACACTGTAGAAAAAGGGCAGGAAAGGAAAAATAAGGGAGGAAGCAAAAGACTATCAAAGTGAATCTGAAAGACTAGAGGAAATTTTCACTCACATGAAGATATCACAAACTCCAGAGAGATAGTTGAGAAAAGAAAGATGAATAGAATAGAACAAAAATGTATATATAAACCTTAAAAAATACTATAAAAGGAAAAAGGTACATAAAGGAAAAAAATTAAATAAATTTCTTCTGGTTGCCACTGTTCAGTGCCAAAATCAGAGTCACAACAATAATGTAGTAGGATTAGTGCCGAATTGGATGTGGGGCTGATTTTGGCTTGCAGGTATGGGGTTTCTGACCATTCTGTAGTCAGCGACATTATGGATGGCCTACCCATGGCTTCTTACCCTGTTTGTCTCTGTGTTACTCTCCTAGTTTCACTTGTGTCTTCAGAAAAAACAAAACAAAACAGTCCAAGTCTGCTCCCCATCCTATGCATAGTTGGTCCCTCCCAGGCCTTGCACTGTCTGCTCTGTTCCACACTATTGGCTCTTTTCACATGCTTCGCACCTTGTTCCTTGTTGGTAGTCTCAACTCTGTGCCACATTGGTGGTTGTAAATTGTAGAGTCCTGACTTCCTTGCCAAAGATTCTTGGCTGCTCCTATTGCTATGGCTACACTTTGCACCTGGGTCTGTGGACCAAATCCCTCTATTGTGTTGGCCATAATGCAGGTGGTGTTGTGTTGTTGCACTAGCAATCCCCAATACTGTGACCCATCTCTTGTCATCAGAGTCCAGTTAACAGCTATAGTGCTTGACAGAGAATTAAAAAAAGTGATAGAAAAGAAGAAGAGAAAACAAAAATCTGGTTGTCCATCAGAGAAGGTGAAGTCATTCACCACTGTGTGTGCCAGTGAAAATTGTTACCAGGGTTCTGTGTCCTGTGCAGGAAATCCAAAAGGTGACGACCATCTATTTTAGATATGTCCTATGTAGATTGAGTTTGCCACCCATTTTCAGTGTTACTCTTACTTTTCTTTGGTGGGAGTTCTCCCTAGGAACAGCGGTTCCTGCTCTGAACCTACAGGTGGTAAACTCTTGGACTTTATAAAATTGTCACTTTATAAAGTCCTATCCCTATGTTTTATTTGATCTACAAGACCCTAATTTCAGATTAATTTTGGTATCTAGATGTATGTCCCTTTCATACCATTATCTGTGTTTTAAGTTGATTTTCTCTGAGAAAGCCTGATGTGACTCCTTTATTCAGCTATGCTGAATCCTTCAAGTATGCTTTTAAAAACTGTTTCCTTTTCTCTGTCCATTAATTTGTCAATCATGTATTTTTTTCTTTACTTTTCAATTAACCTTAAGAACTGTATAGTCCAATATAGTAACTGTGAGTCATGTGTGGCTGTTTAAATTCATTTAAAATTATACCGTTAGACATTCAATTTATACTTCATATTCACTATATTTTAAGTGCTCAGCGGCCACATGTTGTGATTGACTATTTTGTAGCACAGCCTAGATTATGCACTATGTCCATTGCTGAAAAAAAATTTCTGGTAAGCTATGTTGTTTGAGATGTATTTAGCATGTATTCTTGGTGTATTACAGTTTATACCATCTTAGTACTGCTGTAATTTCCTAGATAATATAAGAACACTACAAAGTTTAAGTCTATTTAATCTCTTCCTACATTTTGATATATTATTTAATCTCTTCCTACTTTTTGATATTTTTTTTTATAAAATTTAATCATTTAAATATTTTATCTTCATGGGCCATTGATTTCAAAGTTTTAAGTTGTCAAATTTATTAATATTTCCTCAAATAATTATTGTTTGGGTGTCTTTTACTTTGTCTTGCATAATTGCTTCTCTTATATATAATGTAAAATCTTAATTTATTTAATTATATATCTATATGATATTAATATACTAATAGAAGAAATAAATACAACATTTATTTATGTACACAAAATACAAATACATATATTTTAAATATACATTAATATATAAAATGTACATGTATGTATTTTTAAATTTGAAAATCTTCAGGATTTCTTTTGAAGGATTGCTAGTGATGGCCTCTCTCGATTTATGTTTCTTAAAAATGTCTTTATGTTAAATTTCCACCTCAGTGTTGCTGAGATATGAATTCTAAGTTACAATTACATTCTTATGGCCCTTAGAGAATGTTGCAACATTTTCTTTTTTAAAAAAATTATATAATAAATGTACATGCTACTTTTCAAATATTCTTGAATTTGGCAAATAGTTATTTTCATAGTAATTTATAAAGTTCATCTGACAATTTAATATATTTACCTAATTTTTAATGATCATCTACTGATGTTGAATAATCTACCTGTTATTTTAATGGACTAGGAAAACAACTGATTCTTATCTTAATTATTCTGTGATTATTGAGGTAGTTTGTTCATTCAAAATTTATGAAATATTGCATGTGTAGTCACTGGGGTTTGAGAATTCATTCATGTGACTGGCAAATTGGTGCTGCTGGTAATGCAGAGCAAGGAAATTATGCGGTGTAGTCATGTTGTTCTCTTGCAGGTTTACTTTGTCTTACCCTGGTATACTAATCATTTTGTAACTGTTAGTATTTGAAGAAAATAGCTATGAACTTACATTTTATGATCTAAACTTATAACTCACATAAAGTCCTAGCTTATGCCATCATAAGTCCACTCAACTTCAAAGAAGAGACTACACCTCTGAATGAAAGGCATATGTAATGTATACTGGAGGAAGGACATGAGGTACAACTACTTGAGCTATTGCACAAGAAAATGTACATTCCCTACATTCTTGAATTGTTAAAAATTCAAGTAAAATGTTCAGTGATTGCTGACTTTTCTCTCTATATAAAAATTCGATGCATTAATGTACCCTATAGCATGATTTTTGTTTGCTTTCCTTTCTGACTACATATTTCTGGAGGTTGCTTATTTTCATTAGCACTTTCAAGGAAATTGCATTGCTTTTTTAAACTTCTCTTCAAGTTCACTGATGCTTTCTATAGCCACATTAACCTCCTGCCCATATTTCTTAAAGATCATATATATTCCTACTTAGAAGCTACATAGACTCTTCTATATGCTTTTGGTGATGTATTCTAGATATCAACATGTATTCATTTTTTACTTCAACTCTGCTTAAATGTCACATTCTCAAAGAAGGCTGTACTTAGCACTCTTTTACAAAGAAAAATCTCCTCAGTCTTGGGTTCTCAATTCTACTTTGTCTATTTTTTATAACACATCATTTTCTATCCTAATATACAATTTACTTCATAATTATGTTTTTCTCTTTTTGGTGCTGTACTAGGGATTGAACATAGGGCCTGCATGTTGAACTCCACCCCTAGCACCATTCTAATGTTTTGTTATAAATTCTCCCTAAAAAATTCTCACGCTAAATTGCTAAGGCATTGTTCAAAGGCTTGAAACTCATGCCTTATCCTCCAAGAGTACTGGGAATTCAGATATGTGGCATCATACTGAGCTTGTTTCTTCTTTCATGATGATTCTTTGCTCCAACTTAAATGCCATAAGTGAAAACTTGCATATTTTAGCCACCATGTAGTCCAAATATCTACACTGAGTAACTGCTCAATAAGTGCTTGGTGTATACATGATTGAAATC
>NW_004524604.1:13707120-13734066 GCF_000260255.1 Octodon degus | reverse complement strand
GGCCAAAATGTTGGTGATGTCTAGATGATTATGTCTAGTCATCTAATAATTTTTTTTGTAATATGGATAAAATTATTTAGGAAAAAGAAATTTAAAAGTGAATTAAAATACCCATATCATATTTATTTATCGCAAACACAAATACAATCTTGGTACTAAATGGATAAAATTAAATACATATCTAAAGATCATCAAAATGATAAAATATGATAAAATTATTTATCAAGAGATTGAATTATTGGATCTAAAAATAATGAATTCACCTTGGTAGAAGAGCAATGAAAATTATTCACCAATGGGAGAATAAGACTTTTTAAATATTTTAATTAATTAATTAATTTTTGCAGCACTAGGGATTGAACACAGGACTTTGTATTTGCCAGGCAGGCACTTATGCCACTGAGCTGCACCCCAGTGGGAATAAGATTTAATAAAAAATATTTTTTTCTTTTTGCATTTTAGGGAAGGGTCTACAGGCTGTTCAGGGTCTCAGTACTAGATTGGACTTGTAGTGATCCACCTGTTTTACAGCCTCTTAAGAGCTGGGATTACAGGCATGTGCCACCACACCCAGTCTCAATTGCTATCTCAGCACACCCTGGGGAAGGGGGTGAGCCAGAATGGCAGGCCTGGGGATCGAACCCCCAAACTCTGAGCCTGCTTGCAGGCACTTTAATCTTTATTTGGCTGACCCAATAAAAGATTTAATAGAGACTTAAATGTAGTTTAAGAAGCTAAGTTATTTTGAAACAGAAATAATTTCTTTTAAGTTTGGCCAGATTTGGGGGACTAATCTGGATATCATTGTATATTACACCAATATTTATTGATTGGTGTCAAATTTAAAGTCATATAAAGGTAATATACTTAGAGAAATATCCTGCAGTGAATGTGTTCATATAAATTGCAACAAGATAATCATACTTACAAAAACTTGAAAGAAAAGTAAAGCTGTATATCAACAAATTGTTAAACTGTGTTTTTAAAAATGGAGGAATTAACTCTAATTCTTCCATTTTATATAAAGGACCAATGACAATATTCTTTGTGTGGCTGCGGTGATTTAAATTGAAAGTCCATGAAGGCTAAAATTGTATGTGTTCTGTAACTCAGTATTCATTTGACTCAGAATAGTACCTGACAAGAATTATAAGATGCTAAATTTGTTTTGCAACATCTAATACAAGGTGTGATCTCAATGTACTATTACATAAACATTAGACAGTGTGTCCTCATTGTCTTTCTTCTTTCATTTATCATAATTATTTGACATGCTGTATTGGAAGAAACTGTTGTATTGTTAATCCATTTCCTTTCATTGCTGAGCAATATTTCATAGTGCTGATATACTGAATTATGTTCAGGCATTCATTGTTCATGGCTTGTCTCTGCTTTTTAACCATTACGCATAACACTGCTATGAACGTTACATAAAAATTTTGAGTACATACAAGACTTTCTTTTGAAACATGCAAAAGTGGAACAACTAGATGATATAATTGCCAAAGGTTTATCTATTTAAGAAATCACTGAGCCAGTCTTCAAATCTTCATATGGATGTATCACTATCTGTTGTTGGGGATAGGTATGATTGCTCGCTCACAGCAACATTGGGCTAGAACTTGATTTTGAATTCTAGCTGTCCTACTGACAATACGGTGATATCTTAAATATGTTTTCATTTAATATTTTCATAATAATTAACAGTGCTAAGTACTTTCTCATATGATGCTTTTACCTAAATGTGTGGGCTCTGGTGATGTGCCTATTATGAATTTTTTGTTTGTGTATGTTTAAACATCACTTTGTCTGACTTTTTTTGTGTGAACAATACTGACTATTTTTTTAGTTGGAAAATATTCATCTTCAATGTTTTGAATGAATATCAGTATTAATGTTGATTTTTCTTAATTTTTTTTTCTCAAACACTGGTAGGATAAAAAGTAAATCCATCTGATCTAGATTTGGCTGTGAGAGAATGATTTTATTGAGAATTTACAATTAGCATTTTCAGCAGACAGGCCCAGCATGTGGGCCCGGCCACTGGACCCTCCTTCGTTGGACAGGCCTGGCATGAGGATTGGTTGCTGGAACCTCTAGCAGACAGGCTCAGTGTGGGACTCTGTGGTAGAAATCTCTGCAGAGAGGCTAAGGGCAAGACTCAGCCAGTTAAACCAGGAGCAGAACATCTATCCAGTGGGGCACAGCAGGTTCAATTCCATGTACTACAGCAGGCAGAAGCCAAGCACAGCATCCAGATGCAAGCCTACCTGGAAGAGTTTGAACTGTATAGATCCAGACCCAGTAAGCTGAGACATACTGCTAGACCAATATCTACCAGAGCATTCTCTCTCTCTCTCTCTCTCTCTCTCTCTCTCTCTCTCTCTCTCTCTCTCTCTTTGTGGCAACAGGCAATGGGGGTGAACTAATATGCTTGAAAGACTCTAGGTACATCAAGGGGAGGTGACCAGATGGAACTTAGGGGATCTAATTTAAATGCAAATTCACAACTTACTATCTGCGTAGCTATACGTTCATAATGTTTGATCTTATGGTTTAAAAGACAAACCCATTAGTTACAAAAGCTTATTAATTGCTAAATCTCACTACATATTATTAGTGTTAGTAATTGTGGTACTGTAAGTAGAAAAATATATCTGCCTTCACCACATGTCCTCTCTTGGGTAATAATATCAGAAGGTATTGGGCGATAACTGCACCAAATCTTTATATCAAAGGTAAGAAATGAGTGCCAAACAGAAACCGATATTTCACCATCAATCCAAAGGGAGGGCAAGTCATTGGGACACATACAAAACCAGAATCTTTGACACCAAAGAGATACTTAAAGATCAGACCCTATACAGAGAGGCTCTGGTCATAGTGCTATAGTTAACTACTATCAAACTTTCACACAAACACACAAAATCACAGAAATAAAAATAAAGCGTTTTTCTCTGAAATATAAACTGACAAAGAGAAGGAGAAAAATGCATTCTCAGGCCCTGAGCCCACACAGAACAAATGCAGGAGAAACTAGCGTAGAAGAAATTGGAAGTCACACACTTGAAATCTTTTAAATAATGGCATCTGAAGTAAACAAAACAACTGTAGAAAGGTACAGAGGAAATCAGATCAGAAATAAACTCTGAAGTAAAAAAAAGAAGTGATAATAATAATTAAAGAATTGCTAAGTGCTTCTAAAGAAGACACTGATAAAAATAGAGGAGAATAAAAAATAATGGAATCCTTGAATGAGCAATATAGGAAAAAAATGCATGAAGCAGATTCAAAGTGATATACAGGAAATTAAAAATTAAATCACAAACTGGCAAAAGCGTTTGAATAAAAGTCAGATCAATGTTCAGAGACATTGAAGACGCCATTGCAGTTAGTAAAAAAGTAAGAAAAGATCTCTTAAAAACAACTAGGATGCAGAAAAAATAATTCAACATCTTCAAGATGATACAAAGATGAGCAATATAATGTAAATAGGCATCAGTAAGAAAGGAGTCAATACAAATGATATGAAAAGAACATGGGCAGAAGTAATAGCGGAAAACTTTCAAATGTGGAAAAACAATCTCACATTCAGGTAATGGGCACATGTAGAACACCAAATAACATCACCACAATTAAAGCCTTAACCAAACATATAATAATCAAGATCCCAGAAATTCAACACAAGGAAAGTATACTAAAAGACTCTGGAGAAAAGAAACAGATAACATTGAAAGGAAAATCCATCAGAATAATGGCAGATTTCTCTTCACAAGCCATCAAGTCAAGAAGAGCATAGGGCAAATTACTTCAAGTCTTCCATGAAGACAAATTCCAACTCAGACTGTTATACCTTGCAAAACTCTCTTTCCAGTTTGATGGAGAAGTGGAAAACTTCTATAACAAAGAAGTAAAGAAATTCACAATGCAAAAGCCAACGTTACAGAGACTACTAAAAGATATTCAAGAGAGGGATTTATTTTATGTTATTGAGAAACAAATAGCAATGAGACAGCTTCAAAACTGATTAATAGGATAGTTTCAATAATTAATACATTGTACATTGTTATCTTCTTAGTGGTTATCCATACCACAAGAAGCAGACAGGACATCCTGTCCAAACACTATTAGTACAAATCTTTCTTCTCATTGAATAAAGTGAAGGTAGCTGTATATCTATCTTAACTATTATGCATATACAAATACAAAATGGTCCTTTCTTTGTATCCTCTTTTTTATTTAATCCTGTCAGAGATAGGTATTCCATTGGCATCTAAATACTATAGGATCATGAATTCAGTAATATAATCCAACACAGTCCAGCAGTCCACAATAGTAGTGGGTTATCCACAGATGTTGACTTCAGCCTTTCAGAGTTCAACATATTCATATGGCTTTACTTTATATACCTCATTTTTATACTTTTGTTCTGGATAGTTAAGACCCAGATAAAGCAAGACCTATACAACAAGAAATGTAACTTTTGTTTCTGATAAGGTCAGTCAAGTACCCTCAGGATTTATCCTGTAACCCTGTACCACACTTTGTAGATCCTTTGTCAGTGTCAGCCATGTGGATGAGTCATGGCCATTGGTTGAGCAGTTTGCTCTCTGTGAAAGCCTGAGAGAATGTTTTCTCTCCATGTGACTCTCCTTCCTTTGCACACTGTACATCATTGATCACATTCCTTTGTGGCTCCATAATCTCCTTGATCAGAAAATCTGGGACACAAATGAGTTACATGATGTTACAGTATAGGTTCTCCTATGTCCTGAGTCTTCACTGACCTGGACAGCCTAGGACCAAAATGTTGGCTGACCTTTCTGCCCTTACTTTTCTCTAATTTTTGATCTACAAATATAGGTTGTTAACCCTCCAGAAGAGAGGCTTATTATTACCCTGCAACATATGAAGCTTGGTTTATCCTAAATATCTGTCTAAATATCAAACATCCTAGGCAAAACATGGAATAGGTATTCTTCATCAAGTATTTATATGTTAAACTTTAAGTCATTACAGAATATGAAAAAAATTAAAAATATATATTTAAAAATATGAATATACAATTAAACATATTTTTACACAGAAATTTAGAAATCTAACCATATACAGCATTCTAGCAGGAAAGTCCTGTGACAATTTTTTTCTTATTCTTGTGTCTTTTTTCATTTATTACCCATTAAAAAAACTTTTCCTTGTAATACAGTATGGTAATATTTGGTATGTCATGACAAGAAGTATGTAAAAAACCAGAATGACAGGTAATCTAAGTGTGACCCTTCTGTTACACATTGCTACCTTCAATGCAGTTGCTTGGTTCACAGGTGTCAGCATATGTAGTTAGTCAGGGTAAGAATCCTACCAATTAGCTGCTAGTTTCAAAAACCTGCTGATGTTTCTCCAGATCATTGCCTTACCCATCTTGTACATATAAATTCATGCCTTTTACCCCTGTCATGTTTCCCAACCTTTCTCCTTGCCCTCTCCTCCTTGTCCTATCTTCAAGTTCTCACTTTCTATTTAATTGTGTTATAACTTTCCATTCGTATTTCTTCTTTTGAGTTCTTATACAAGGGATACTATATGATATTTACACATGTGGGTCTGGTTTATTTCACTTGTGAATGTATCTTCAAGGGGCATCCACTTAAACATAAATGCTTCAAGTTTATCATTCTTTATAGCTGTGTAATACTCCATTGTATAAAAATGCTACATCCTTTTCAATCATTCCTCATGTGATGGGCATCTCAGTTGTTTAGAAGATTTGGCTATCACAAATTGTTCTGTTATAAATGTAGGTACACATATATCATTATGATATGATGATTTCAGGTCCTTCTAGAAAATTCCCAGTAGGGGGATAGCTGGCTTGAATGGGATTTCCAGTCCTAGTTTCTTAAGGAGTCTCCACACTGATTTCCATAATGGTTTCACCAGTCTACATTCCCATCAGCAATGGAGAAGCATTCCCTTTTCCCAACAGCCTCTCCAACATTTGTTGTTGGTTGATTTCTTTATGATAGCCATTCTCTCCTGTGTGAGATGGAATCTCAGTGTTGTTTTTTTTCTTTGCATTTCATGGATGGCTAGTGATGTGGAGCATTTCTTCATGTATTTATTCGCCTCTTTAATTTCATCCTCTGAGAAGTGTGTGTTCATCTCGGAAGCCCGTTTCTGGATTGGGTCTTCAAATATGGGGACCCTAATGTTTTTTATTTCTTATAAATTCTAGAGAGCAGACCTTGGAGTGCTTATTCATTAAGACTTTTTTCGAAATTTGTGGGTTGCCTTTTCACTTTGTTGGCAATTTCTTTGACATGCAAATCTTCTCAATAACAGGTGGTCCCAGTTGTTAATTCTTTCAAGTGTTACCCGTGTGATTTGACTTTTGTTCATGAACTCTTTGCCTACCCCTGTCTTCAGGAGTTCCCCATAATTTCTCTTCTAGGAGATTTAGTGCTTCTGTTTTAATGTTTAGATCTTTAATCCATTTTGAATTTAGCTTAGTGCATGGTGATAGACCTGGGTAAAGTTTTAGTTTTCACCATATAGAGAGCCAATTCTTCCAGCATCATTTGTTAAACAGGCTATCTTTCTCCCATTAAGTGTGTTTGGCAATTTTGTCAAAGATTAGGTGGTTGAGTGTGTTCTAGAGGCCTTTGCATCTTCTAAACTATTCCATTGATCCCATGTCTATTTTATTGCCAATACTAGGTTGATTTTATCACAGTAGATTTGTAGTATAATTTCAAGTCAGGAATTGTAACGCTTTCTGCTTTGTCTTTATTGCTAGGATTGCTTTTGCTATTCTAGGTCACTTTTGGGTCCAAATAAATTTTAGGAATGTTATCTCTAGGTCTGAGAGGTATGTTGGTGGTGGTTTGATAGGGATTGCATTAAATCGGTGGAACAACTTTGGGAGTATGACCATCTTCTCGATGTTCGTTCTTCCTGTACAGGAGGAGGGAATATCTTTCCTTTTTCTGAAATGCTCTACGATCTCTTTTTTCAGAGACCTGTAATTTTTCTGTGAAAAAATCTTTGACTTCTTTAATTAAATGAATTCCAAGTTTATTAATTTCATTCTCCTTTGCTATTGTAAAAGGTAATGTTTCTTTAATTTCCCTCTCTGTTTGTTTGTTATCTGTATAGAGAAATGCTACTGACTTCCGGGTATTGACATTTTATCCTGCTATGTTACTGAATTTGTGTATCAATTCTAGTAGCCTCTTGGTGGAGTTTTCTGGGTCTTCGAAGTGTAGTATCATGACATCTGCAAATAATGATAACTTACCTTCTTCTTTATCTATTCTTATTCCTTTTAATTCTCCCTCTTGTCTAATGGCTCTAGCTAATGACTCCAACAGTATATTGTGTTGCAGTGGTGATAGAGGAAAGCCTTGTCTTGTACCAGATCTGAGAGTAAAAGATTTCAATTTTTCCCCCTTTAGAATTATATTAGCTATTGGGCTGTCATAGATGGCATTTATTAGGTTGAAATAAAGGTTTTCTATTTCAATTTTCTGTAGGACTTTGAACATGAAAGAGTGTTGGACTTTGTCAAACCTTTTTCTGCATTAGTTGAGATGATCATGTGGTTTTTATATTTTACTCTATTGATATAGCATATTACATTTATAGATTTTCAAATATTGAACCATCCTTGCATCTCTGTGATGAATCCTACCTGGTCTTGGTGTATGATCTTCTTGATGATTTGCTGTATTCTATTTGCTAGTATTTTATTGAGGATTTTTACATCTATGTTCCTGAGGGAGATAGGTCTGTAGTTCTCTTTTTTCCCCCATAATTTTACTGATAAACAAATAGCAATGAGACAGTTGCAAATCAAATCAGTAGGACAGTTTCAATAATTAACACACTGCATACATTCTTCCTAGTGGTTAATTGCTGTACAAGAGTCATTCTATTCATTAAGAGAATGTAACTATATATCTATCAAAACCACTTTGAATACACAGATACAATTGTCTGTATACCCTTTTTTTGTTAAGTTCTATTATTTGAATATTATAGGTGTGTAAACTCAGCAAAATATTCAAAAAGAATCCAGTAGCCCATAATAGTATTGGGTCTTCCGCTTCACTGGCAATGCCAGAAATTGTTGACCTGGGTCCCCCACAGCTCAACATAGCAGCATGGTTTTACTTCTTATATTTCATTTTTATACTTTTCTGCTGGATGGCCAAGACCAAGGTAAAGCAGGACCTATGCAACAAGAGTTGTAGCTTTTGGGTCTGATAAGGTCAGTGAAATCCCCTCAGGATTTATCCCAAGATCTTGCACCTCAGATTGTAGAAACTTTGTCAGTGTTAGCCATGTGGATGAGTCACATCCATTGCTTGGCCAGTGTGCTCTCTGTGAAAGCCTGAGAGAATGTTTTCTCTTCATGTGACTCTCCTTAGGCACACTCTACATCATCGATCACTTTCCTCTTTGGCCCCATAATCTCCTTGATCAGAACATTTGGGACACTGCTGAGTTACATGACGTTAGAGTACAAGTTCTCATATATCCTGAGTCTTAATTGACCTTTGCAGGCTAGGGCCAAAATGTTGGCTTTCCTTGCAACCCTCCTTTTTCTCTAATTTTGGTCTGCAAACTTAGGCTGTTAACCATCCAGAAGACAAGCTTATTGTTATTACCATACAACTTAGGCTGTTAAGCTTAACCTCACTATTTGTCTGAATATCAAACATCTTAGGCATAATATGGAACAGGTACTTTTCATCAAATATTGATATGTTGAACTTTAAGTCCCTGCAGAATATGATAAAAAAAACACTTAAAAACTAGAATATATTTTAAAAATAGGCATAAAGAATTATATAATTCTTATGTTTACACATAAGTCCAAAAATCTCACCATATACAACCTTGAAGCAGGACAGTCCCACAATATTCCTTTTCCTGTCTCTTGCTTTCATTCACCACCCCCTTCTTCTTGAACAACCACCTACCCAAGAGACATCATAGCAGCAACTGGCATGTCATGACTAGCAGCCCATATTCAGTAGACCAGAATGACAGGCACTCCAAGAATGAAACTACTAGTACGAATTAGCATCTGCAGTGCAGTAGCTTTGCTCACAGGTATCAGTATATATAGTTAGTCAGGGTGAGAATCTTTCCAATATTCTGCTAGATTAAAAAATCTTCTGAAGATTCTAGTTCTCTTTTTTAGTTGTGTTTTCCCCTGTTTTGGTATCAGTATAATATTTGCCTCCAGGAATGATTTTGGGAGATCTGTTTCCTTTTCAATTTAATTGAAGATTGTGAGGAGTGTGGGCATTCTATCTTATGTAAATTTCTTTTAGAATTCAGCTATGAATCCACCAAGACCTGGAATTTTCTTTGTCAGCAGGCTTTCAATTACATTTCATATTTCACTGGTTATTTTTGAGATTTTGAGAGTTGTTATATGTTCTATATTCAGTTTTGGTAATTTGTACCTATTTAAGAATCTGTCCATTTCATCTGTATTTTCTATTCTGTGAGCATAAAGATTCTCAAAGTAGCTATTGATAATCTTCTGAATTTCCACTGGGTCTGTGGTGATTACACCCTTTTCATTCCTTATTGCTGTATTTGAAATTTTTTCCCTCTTTTTGATGAGTTTAGCTAGGGGCTTATGGATTTTATTTAGTCTTGGAAAGAAGCAGCTTTTTGATTCTTCAATACTTTGAACGGTTTTGTTTGTCTCAGTTGAATTAATTTCTGCCTAATCTTTATGATTTCTTCCCATCTTTGGACTATGGGTTTGTTTTGCTCTTCCTTTTATAGATGTTGGAGATGCAGCATTAGGGTGTTCATTTGTTCCCGTTCTGTTTTCCTAATGTATGAGTTCAGAGCTATGAATTTCCTTCTGAGAACTGCTTTCATCGCATCCCATAATTTCTGATACGTTATAGTTGGATTTTCATTGAGTTACATATATTGTTGAATTTCTTATTTAATTTCATCTGTGACCCATTGATTGTTGAGTAGGATGTTGTTTAACTTCAATGTATGTAGAGAGTTTTCTGGTTTCTTTTGTCATTTATTTCCAGTTTCATTGCACTGTGGTCAGAAAACATGCGTAGGATAATTTCTGTTTTCTTGCATATACTTAAGCATGACCTATGGGTTAGCATGTCAAGAGAGGGATTTAAATGACTGAAACTCCTAGAATGAGAATGGAAAGAACCCACCAAATAGGACAAACAATTAAGCACAGGAATTAAATAGATAACCAACCCCAAAAAAATACAAGTCAGACATGTCAATACATCTCTGTCATAGCTGCCAATGTAAATTGACTGAATTAACCAATTACAAGAAATAGACTGGCAGAGTGGACTAGGAACCAAAATCCAACAATATTCTGTATATAAGAAGCACACTTAACTCATTCATAATTCATAGGCTGAAAGTCAAAGGATGGAAAATAATAAGACATGCCCGAAGACCAAAAAAAAAAAAAGAAGGTCACTATGTACTGGTTAAGGGAACAATACACAAGGAAGTGTTAATTGTGTCATAAGTATGTATGTATCAAATACGGGAGGACCCAAACTTGTAAGACAAATATTAATGGACATGAAAAATGTAATACCTAATACCACAGTCTTAACAGGAGACCTTCACAGTCCCTTAGCCCCAGAATATAGGTCAAGGAGACAGAAAAATTAACAAAGACATAACAGAACAGAACCAGGCCTTTGAACAAATGGACTTAGTGGACATATGTAGAGTGTTCCATCCAACAATATTTGAATAAAAATTCTTTTGAGCTGCACATGGGACATTTTCTAAAATAGACCACATACTAGTCCATAGGTCATGCTTAAATATATTTAAATAAACATGTTCCATGCATATTATCTGACTACTGTGCAATGGAACTGGAAATGAATGAGAAAAGGAACCACAAAATTCCATAAATATCCGTAAATTAAATAAATCCTCCTCACAAACCAATGTATTACATATGAAATTAAATAAGAAGTTAAACAATATCTATGATCCAAAGAAAAGTCAAGTATAATTTATTGCAATTTGTGGGATGAAAAGAAAGCAGGTCTTAGAAGGAAATTTATAGCTATGAACTCATACTTTAGGAAAACAGAGTAGGAACAAATAAACACCTTAATGCTCCACCTCAAGAATCTATAAAAAGAATAACAACCAAGTCCAAGGTCCAAATACAGGAAGAAATCATAAAGATTAGAGCAGAAATTAATTTAAATGAGACAAAGAAAATAATTCAAAGAATTAATGAATCAAAAAGCTGGTTCTTTGAAAGATTATATAAAATTGATAAGTTCCTAGCTAACCTCATCAAAAAGAGGAAAAAAAAACCCTCATGAACAAGCAATAAGGGATAAAAAGGCTGAAATTTCCACAGACCCAGTGGAAATTCAGAAGATCAGCAATAGCCATTTTGAATATATTTACTCTCACAGATTCGAAGACATAGAAGAAATGGGCAGATTCCTAGATAGGTACAAATTACCAAAACTGAATTAATAGCATAGAAGAACTCTTAATAATATAATATCAACCAATGAAATTGAAATTGTAATAAAAATTCACCAACAAAGTAAAGCCCAGGTCCTGATGGATTTAAATCTGAATTTTACAAGAAATTTACAGAAGATATAATCCCAATATTCCTCAAACTCTTGAATAAAATTGAAAAGGAAGCAGTTCTCCCAAAACCATTCCTGGAGAAAGTGTTATACTGATACAAAATCTAGAGAAAGATTCAACAAGAACAAAACAAAACAAACGAACAAAAAACACAGGCCAATCTCCCTTAAGAACATAGATATAGAGGTCTTCAATAAAAGCCTAGAAAATAGACTACAACAAATATTAGGAAAATTATACACTGTTACTAGGTAGGAATCATCCCAGGGATGCAAGGATGGTTGAACATATGTAAATCTATAAATGTGATAAACTACATCAGTAGAGCCAAATCCAAAAACCACATGATCCTCTCAATTGATGTAGAAAATACTTTTGAGAAAGTACAACACTCATTCATGATCAAAGCAATACAGAAAATTGGAATAGATGGTTTCTACCTCAATATGATAAAATCCAACTATGACAATCCAACAGCTAGCATCATTCTAAATAAGGAAAACTTGAACTATTTTACTGCCAAATCAGGTACAAGACAACAGTGTCCTCTATCACCATTCCTATTAAATATAGTTCTGGAATCATTGGCTAGAGCCATTAGACAACAGAAAGAAATGAAAGAAATAAGAATAGATGAAAAAGAAATTAAACTCTCATTATTTGTAGATGATATAACACTCTACTTGGAAGTTCCAAAAAACACCAACAAGGAGCTCCTAGAATGAAAAAAACAAAAACAAAAACAAAAAACAAATTCAGTAGCATAGCAGATTACAAAGTTAATACAGAAAAATCAATAGCATTCCTCTGCACAGATAACAAACACATTGAGAGGGAAATTAAAGAAATAATACCCCTTAGAATAGCACCCAAACCGTGAAATTCCTAGGAATTAATCTAAGAAAAGAAGTCAAAGATCTGTTCAATGAAAATTACAGTACTCTCAATAAAGATAACAAAGAGGATTTCAGAAAATTGCAAGACATTCCTTGCTTCTGGATAGAAAGAAACACATTGCGAAAATGGTCATACTCTAAAATTGTTCTACAGATTTTATTCAATCCCTATCTAAATTCCACCAGCATACCTCACAGATCGAGATTACATTCCTAAAATTTACTTGCAATCAGAAAAGACCTAGAATATCAAAGACAATCCTGGGCAACAAAGGCAAGGCAGGAGGCATTACAATCCCTAACTTAAATTATACTACAAATCTGTGATAAAATCAGCAAGCTACTGACAAAATACCAGACCTGAGGATCAATGGAATAGAATGGAAGATGCAGAAGCAACTACAAACACACTCAGCCATCTGTTCTTTGACAAAGTAGCCAAAACTGTTCACTGGAAGCAATATAGCCTCTTAATCAAATTGAGCTGGAAAAACTGTCTTGCCACATGCCAAAAACTAAAGTTATACCCGGGTCTATCACCAAGCTAGAAAATAAAGGCAAAATGGATTAAAGACTTAAATATTACAGGAGTAACACTATCTATTGGAAGAAAAATTAGCTGGAAATCTTGAAGATGTACAGTTAGGCAAACTTTTCAAGAATAAAAATCAAAATGTATGAGAAATACTTGAAAGAATGAACATTGAGATCTCCTCTTATTAAGAAGTTTCTGCAAATCAAATGAAATTACCAACAGAGTGAAGAACAACCTACAAATTTGGAAAAAATCTTAACAAATAATCACTCAGACAAAGGTCTTCTATCTAGAATATACAAAGAACTAAAAATCATTAGGGTCCCAAAATTTAAAGAGTCAATCCTAAAATGGACATTTGAGATGAATGCATACTTCTTAGAGGAAGAAACACAAAAAGTAAATACATATCTGAAAAAAAAGCTCCACATCTTGGCCATTTGAAAAGTGCAAATTAAAACAACATGGATATACCACCTCATCCATGAAAGATTGGTTATCATAAGGAAATCAACTAACAACAAATGCTGGAGAGGCTACAGGAAAAAAGGAACCCTTTTCCCCTGCTGGAGGAAATGTTGACTGGTATAAACATTATGGAAATTAGTGTGGAGACTTCTCAAAAATCTTGGACTTGAAATCCCATTTAATCCAGCTATTCCCCTTCTGGGAATTTCCCCAAAATTCATAGTGATATATATGCACTTATATTTATAGCTTATATTTATATAAGTGCATGTATATCATAGTGATATAGTGATATATAGTAATATATGTGCACTTATATTTATAGCTGCATAATTTGTCATAGTCAAATCTTAGAAACAACCAAAATGCCCATCACCTGAGGAATGGATGAAAAAGATGTGGTATTTTTATACAAAGGAGTATGACTCAGCTATGAAGAATGACAAACTAGAAAACTTTGTAGTAAGTGGATGCAACTCGAGTCTACAGTCATAAGTAAAATAAACCAGACACATAGGTGTAAATATCATATTGTCTTCCTGGTGTAAGAACTCAAATGAAGAAATAAAATCTGAAAAGTATAACAGATACAGTTAAACTGAAAGAAACAGAATTTAAGGATTAAACAAGGAAGGGGAGAGAAAGGACAAAAGATATGAAAAATGATAGGGCAAAAACATGCAAGCATATATACAAGATGGATGAGGCAATTGTACTAAAAATTTCCATCAGTTTTATGAAAATAGAAGTTAATATGTAGAATTCTTACCTTGTCTAACTCTGTATGCAGATAACTGTGGTCTAAGCAACTGCATTGAGGACAGTAATGTGTAACACAAAAAGTATGTTTGAATTACCTGTCATCTTGGTCTTCTACATGTGTAGCATTTCTAATGTCATATCATTATTATTATACTCTATTTTAAGTAAATCTTTTAGAAAAAGGTAATAAAAGAAAAGAGAGAAGAACAAAATTTAAGATTTCTTGAAAGCATGCGGTAATATGCAATCATATGTCCCATCTTGCATAATTATATTTGTTAATCTGAGCAACAGATGTGATGATAAGAATAGATAATATATCATTCATTGTTAATCAGCTATTCTTCTTTTGAAAATCTGTAATATATGTATTGAATGGTGCTCTAATTCTGCATTTGTTTGTTTCTCTTGCTTTCCTTTTCACACTTCAAAATATAAGAAAATTATAATAAAAAGAGAATTTATGATTAATTGAATCAATTATATTCATACTATCAATTTCTTTTTGAGTGAATAGTGTCTTTCCAAAAAGTTGTTTTTCATTTCAGCTATCAAACTCATTTGCAAAAATTTATTCACCATATTCCCATATGATCTTTTAAATATCTATAGAATCTATAGAGATCTTATTCCCGTTACTCCCAGAAACTTTTTTTGCTTTTCCTTTTCCCACTTAGTCTGCACTGATGAATGATGTTCAGTGTACAGTGTGCAGTAATACAAACAGCTCACACTAGCACACATCTATACGTTCATGACTATATGAATAGAACCTTATTAATTTTACTGATATTCTGAAAGAGCCAGTTTTTAAATTTATCAACTATCTTTTCCCCCTCAGGCTTTTCACTTTAAGTATTTGTAGTCTTGCTACTTACATTTTTTTCAAACCTCCTTACTATTCTTTTCCTTTTTTTACTTTAAAGAGTAAAGTAACCCAAAATTTTGAAACATGATAATAAGATGGTTACAATGGTTAATGCATTGCATATTTCTGTCTTTAATTTATTCACTCAGAGTACAAGATGTAGACATTTGGGAAGGAGATGCCTGCCTGTGGAGTGTGAGTCTGTGCTATGCCCTTGCTCCATTATCCCTGAGATGCTAATTCCAGTGAGTAGAATGTGAGTCTGCCCTCGGTGTTTTCTCCATTACTCTAGGACAGGGGTATCCGCATGTGGAGTGTACATTTGCACTTCACCCTTCCTTGATTATCTCCAGGATGGTGTGTCTGGCAAGTGGAGTGTGTCTGTGCTCTGCCCTCCCATCGTTGTCCCCAGGTTGGCAGAGCCAATGAGAGAAGTCAAGAGGACTAAAGGTCCACACTGAAATTACTTTGTTGTCCTTGAAGAGCAGTGCTTCTGAGTGGAAGGTATGCTCATGCTCTGTGCTGCCTCCACTGTCCCATGATGATTTGCCAGTGAGAGTAATATGGCATTGCTGGTAAGAAGAGTGACAGTGGTGCCTGTTAGAGGAAATATCCTGAGGAATAGCATCCTCCTCCTCCTCCTCAGAAAGCCTTAACAGCGTAAAGCTATCTAACGTTAAAAATCTAAAAGCATCAGTGCAGAAAAACAAAATAAAATAGATAACATAAAATGATAAGGTGAAAAAGCAAAACGAAAAAAAAAAAAAAAAGCAAAATGAAAACCAAATTGCCAAGTCCACCCAGGACAAGTCTGGAACATAAAAGATAGAGGAAATCAGAACCCAAATGACTGAATTCTCTGAAATGATACCAGGAGAAGTAAAACAAAACCAAAACCAAACAAACAAACAAATACCACACACACACACACACACACACACACACACACACACACACATACACACACACACACGAAAAGGTCATGGAAAAAAGATCTTTAAGGTATAAAAAATGGCTACCAGAATAAAAGACATTAAATGAGGAAGAGATAAACAAATGGAGCAGCTCAGGAAAATGATGGAAAGCTTAAATTCCCCAAATAGATGAAAAATAGAACCACTTAAACAGATCAAACAGAAATGTAGCAGTTTAGAAACTCCATCCAAAGTATGCACAATAGATTAAATGAAGGCAAGGATCGAATATATCAGATCCAGAGAATGGGAATATAACTAGAGAGCAGGAAAACAAAGATATCTTTAAAAATTGCAAGATACTGGAGCCAGGGAGATGGCTCAGTGGAATAAGTGCTTCCTTGCCAAGCGCAAGGGTCTGAGATCAATCCCTGGTTCCACCAAAAAAAAAAAAAAAAAAAAAAAATTGCAAGAGACCATGAAAAATTCATCCAATAGTTACAGGATGAAACAAAGAAGAATAACAAAACATTGATTGGAATAACTGAGAAATTTAGAGTCAGAATATTTCATTAAAAAATCACTTCACAGAAACACTGATAGAAAACTTCCCAAACATGGATAAAAAATTGAATATATAAATAAATGAAGCATATAGAACTCCATGTAGCCACAACCAATATAAATCAACATCAAAGCATGTAATAATTAAGATTCTACACTCTGAAGACTAAAGTTAGACCTATGTATAACAATCACACTCTAAACTGAAGGAAAAAATATCTAAATATTAAAAGATAAACAGTAAATTTACTGGAAGAGAAAATTGTTAGAAATTTCAAAGACATAGGTGTAGACAGACTTGGTGAATAAAACCCAAACCAAAGGGAAATATTACAATGAATCAACAAACTGAATCTCAGCTTACTAAAAGTGTTTATACAACAAAATAAATCTCCAGTATATTGAAAAGACTACTCATAGAATGGGAACAAATCATGACCAATTGACCCATAGAGAAAGAACTTATATTTAGAACATATAAAGAATTGAAATAAATCACACTCACCAAATCCAAAGACCCAATCCAAAAATGAGCATCTTAGGTGAATACTCATTTCTCAGATGAAGAAATACAAATAACAAACAAATACATGAAAAGTGTTTATTACCATTGGTTATTTGAGAGGTCAAAATTAAAATAAATAATACAAATAACGGGAAAGCAAGAACTTGAGGACTAGACAATGAAAAGAAAGCAAGGAGAAGAGCTAGGAAACATGACAGGGGAAGCCATACAGTTATACGTAGAAAATGGGTAAGGCAATGATCCTGAAAATCTTCAGAAGATTTTTGAATCTAGCAGTTCATTGGAAAGATTCTCACCCTGAATAACCATATATACAGACACCTGTGAACTAAGTAACTGCATTGAAGATGGCAATTTGTAATAGTAGGTTCATGTTTGGAGTGCCTGTCATTTTGGTCTTCTGAATATGGGCTGTTTGTCACAACATGCCAGTTGCTGCTGTGCTGTCTATTGGGTAGGTGGTTGTTCAAAGAGAAAGGGGTAGTGAATGAAGGCAGGAGACAGGAAAAGGAATGTTGTGGGACTGTCCTGCTACAAGGTTGTATATGGTTAGATTTCTGGACTTATGTGTAAACATAAAATTATATAATTCTTTACACCTATTTTTAAAATATATTTTAATTTAGTAAATGTATTTTCATCCTATTCTGTAGGGATTTAATGTTCAACATACCAATACTTGATAAAAAATACCTGTTCCATGTTATGCCTAATATGTTTGATATTCAGACAAATAGTGAGGTTAAGCTTAACAGCCTAGATTGTATGGCAATAACAATAAGCTTGTCTTCTGGATGGTTAACAACCTAAGTTTGCAGATCAAAATTAGAGAAAAAGGAGATCCGCAAGGAAAGCCAACATTTTGGCCCTAGCCTTCCAAGGTCAATTAAGACTCAAGACATATGAGAACTTGTACTGTAACATCATGTAACTCAGTAGTGTCCCAAATTTTCTGATCAAGGAGATTATGGGGCCAAAGAGAAAAGTGATCGATGATGTAGAGTGTGCCTAAGGAGAGTCACATGGAGAGAAAACATTCTCTCAGGCTTTCACAGAGAGCATATTGGCCAAGCAATTGCTGTGACTCATCCACATGACTGCCACTGACAAAGGATCTACAATATGAAGTACAGGATCTCAGGATAAACCCTGAAGGGATTTGACTGACTTCATCAGATCCAAAAGCTGCAACTTTTGTTGCGTAGGTCTGGCTTTATCTTGGTCTTAACCAACCATCAGAAAAGTATAAAAACAAAGTATAAGAAGTAAAACCATGGTGTTATGTTCAGCTGTAGGGGACTCAAGTCAACAATTTCTGACACTGCCAGTCAAGAGGAAGACCTAATACTATTATGGACTACTGGACTCTTTTAGAATATTTTGCTGAGTTAACACACCTATAATATTCAAATGATGGAACTAAACAAAAAAGGGGATACAGATGAGTGCCCATTTTTGTATCTGTGTATTCAAAGTGGTTTGGATAGATATATAGTTGCATTCTCTTAATGAATAGAGGGATTTGTTCTAATAGTGTTTGTAAATAGGATATCATATCTGCATCTTGTACAGCAAATAACCACTAGGAAGAGTGTATGTAATGTGTTAATTATTGAACTGTCCTACCAATTTTGTTTGAAACTGTCTAATTGCTATTTGTTTCTCAATAAATTTATGGAAAAACCCCAAAATTAAAATAACACTGAGATTCCATCTCACCTCAGCAAGAATAACTATAATAAAAAAAACCCCAACCAACAATAAATTCGGATCCAGCTCTGTGGAAAAAGGAACCTCTTTCCAGTACTGGTGGATATGTGGACTGGAACAACTACTGTGGAAATCAATGCATGAACCAAATTAATAAGTGAAATAAATAAGACCCTTATGTATAAGCATCATATTGTCTCACTAATGTGAGAATGTGAATAAGAAAATAAGATCCAAAACATTCTTATAGATATTATGCAATGGGAAAAACTGCAAAATAAAAAATGAACTATGATGTGGGAAAGGGGAAAGAAAGAATGGAAAAATGATACAGAAATATGTATGCACAAAAGAGTAAAATAGTTTTATTGTTAGCTTCACTTAGTCTATTAAAAAAGTTTTGTACTTATATTGTTTAGACACGATATCACAGCTATATCTTGTACTCTGATTAATTAAAATAAAAACAAACTCAATATGCAATGTATTAACTATTGTAACTGTTCCTAAATTTCATGTAGAATTCAGTTGTGAATCCATCAGAGCCTGAGATTTTCTTTTTTGGTAAGTTTTTGGTTACATTTTCAGTTTCATTGGCCTATATTCTGTTATTTAGAGTTTTTATATCTTCCGAGTCAGTTTTGGTAATTTGTACATATCTAGGATGTTGTTCATTTCCTGTGTTTTTGAATCTGTGAGAGTAATAATTTTCAAAATAGCTATTGATGATCTTATGAATTTCCACATGATCCATTGTCACTTCACTTTTTTCATTCCTTATTGCTGAACTTTGAGTTCTTTCTTTTCTTTTTGAGGAGGTTTGCTAGGGTTTTTTCCATTTTATTACGTATTTGATTGCTGCAGGGTCTCACTATGCATTTTGGTCTTGTGATCTTCCTGCCTTCAGCCTCTCTAACACTGGGAAAACAGGCGTGTGCCACTATGTGCAGACTCGGGCCAACTCAGCTTGCCCTGGGGGCAGAGCTAGTGAGGCATGTGGTGCCAGGGATTCAATCACGGTCCCTGCACTTGCCTAACCAAGTGCTTTAGTCCAATGAACTATCTCACTAGTCCCATCAATTTTATTTGATGTTTCAAAGAACCAGCTTTTGGTTTCATTAATTCTTTGTATTGTTTTATTCGTCTCAATTGTATTAATCTCTGCTCTAATCTTTATAATTTCCTCCTGTCTTTGTGCTTTGGGCTTGGTTTGCTCTTCTTTTTCTAGAAGCTTGAGGTGGAGCATTAGGGTATTTATTTATTCTTGTTCCATTTTCCTAATGTGTGAGTTCACTCCTAAAAATTTCCCTCTGATGACTACTGTCATTTCATCCCACAAATTCTGATAAGTTGTGCTTGAATTTTTTCTTCCTTCCTTTCTTTCTTTCTTTCTTTCTTTCTTTCTTTCTTTCTTTCTTTCTTTCTTTCTTGCTTGCTTGCTTGCTTGCTTGCTTGCTTGCTTGCTTGCTTGCTTGCTTGCTTGCTTTCCTTCCTTCCTTCCTTCCTTCCTTCCTTCCTTCCTTTTTTTTTTCTCTCTTTTTTGTATTTAGTACAGGGCCTACAGGGTCTGCAGGGTCTACAGGATCCAAAGGATCTCACTACATAGATCGGACTCATAGTGATCTGCCTGTGTTTAGCCTCCCAAAAGCTGGGATTATAAGGTTGCACCATCATGATCATTCTCAAAATTTCATTGTATTGTACATATTGTTTAATTTCTTATTTAATTTCATCTATAACCCTTTGTTTGCTGAGGTGGGTGTTAGTTCATTGCCACATGTTTATGGGGGTTTTGTGGTTTCTTTTGTCATTGATTTACAGATTCACTGCACCATGTTCACGTAGTATGCATGGGAGAGTTTGTTTTCTTGCATTTAAGTGTGATCTTTGGACTGATATGTAAACTATTTTAGAGGATGTCCCATGTGCTGTTGAAAAGAATGTATATTCAGATGTTGTTGGGTGGAACACTTTGGAAATCCCCATTAAGTTTTTTCAAAGGCTTGGAATAGTTCTATCTCTTTGATAATTTTTTGTCTACTTGACCTATCTTTTTGGGTTAAGGAGGTATTAAATTTCCCTGAGAACATGTGGTATTGGTTATTAGATCTTTAATGTCCTTTAAAATTTGTGTTATTTAGTTGGATGTTCCAATATTTGGTGCACATATATTTATGATTGTTACCTCTTCCTCTTTAAGTTTTCTCTTAACATGTATGTAGTGATTTTCTTTATCTGCTCTTATTCTTATTAGATGGTCAGATTATCTGTGAACAGAATAACTACCCTGTTTTTCTGAGCTCCTAGAATATGAAACATTGCTTTCCTTCCTTTGATCTCCAAACTATGAATTTCTTCTTGGGTTAAATGTACTTCTTGTATACAGCAGGTGGTTGGATTTTGTTTCTTGATCCACTCTGTCAATCTATTTTTTTAAAATGGTAATTGAGTCCATTTACACTGGTGGTTATAATTTATATGCATTGACTTATGTTTGTCATGTTATTTTCCTGCTGTTGGATCCCTACTGCCCTGTCTAATTCTTTGCCCTATGTGATGCATTCTTTTTGTTGATCTTCTCAGAATTTTGGGCATTTTATCCCTTTTTAGAATATCTTTTGGTACTCTGTGTAGGGTTGGTCTGGTTGTCGTGAATTTCTTTAGTTGTTCCTTGCAATGGAAGTATTTTATTTCATTAATTTTGAAAGACAGTTTTGCAGGGTTCATCGGTCTATATTGGAATCTGTGTTCTTGTATGACTTGGAATACTTTGCTCCATGCTCTTCTTGACTTGATGGTTTGTGCTGAGAAATATGATGTTATTCTGGTGGGTTTTCCATTAAATCTGATCTGTTTGTTTGCTTTAGAGGCTTTTATTGTTTATTTTGTTGTTTTTGTGCTGAATTTCCGGGATCTTGATTATTATATATCTGACTGTGAATTTAGTTGTGTTGATACTATTCAGAGTTTTATATGCCTCTGTGACTTAAATGTCTGATTGTTTCCACACATTTAGGAAGTTTTCTGCTAATACTTCTTCCCATACCATTTTTATGTCATCTATTGTCTCCTTCTTTCTCATTGATGCCTATTAGTCATGTTGCTCATCCTTGCATTGTCTTGCAACTGTTGAATTATTATTTCCTGGATCCTTGTTGTCTTAAAGATATCTTTCTTAGTTTTTCATTAGCTGCAACAGTGTCTTCAAGGTCTGAATATCTAACTTCACTTTTATTCAAATGGTTTTGCCAACTTTTTATAGTTTTAAATTTCCTGTATAGTTCTTTGAATCTGTTTGATGCACTCTGTTTCTCTCCTATATTGTTCACTCAAGGTTTCCATCATTTTTCTATTGTCTTCTTTTCTTAAAAAAGCAATGTCTTATTTAGAAGCACTTAGTAATTCTTTCATTATAGTTATGTTTTCTATTTTTAATTTGGAGATTATTTCTGTTCTGATTTACTTATGCTCTTCTGCAGCTGTTTCTTAACTTAAGTTGCTATTATTTCAGAGTTTTCTGGTTTGTGACTTCTAATTTCTTATATCCTAATATCTTCTGGATTTGTTATGTTTTGTTTCTGGGCTGGAGATTACTTTTTGTTCCATCTTTTTGTCATTTTACATTTCTGAGAGAACTATTTAGATTTTTGTGATACTTTTTATGTGAATTTGATAGTAAGTAGGTATATTACTGCAATCAGACATTCTCTGTAAAGGGTCTGTTCTTCGGGTATCTCTCCTGTGTAAGAGATTCTTGTTTTGTGTGTGTCCCAAGATTTTTACTTCTCTATTGACTGAGATTGTGATGTTGGTTTCCATTTGGCACTGTCCTCCATAGTTCTATGTAAGGTTTTGGTGAGGGTGTTACCCAAGTGCTTCCTGATATTATTATGCAAGAGAGAACATGTTGTTGAGGCAGATATTGTATCCTATTTATCGTAGTACAATTAACAATACTAATAATAGCTAGTCAAGTGTATAAATTGACAAGCTCTTCTAACTAATGGTTTTTTTTTACTTTACACCACAGAAGCAAACATTTTAGCTATATAATAAAGCAGCTCATAAACTGGGACTTTGTACCTAAATTAGTTACTCTGAGTTCTGTGTGGACACCTACCCATCAGGCACCTATAGTCTTCCAGGTGGATTTGTTCACCAAGTTACCTGCTCCTACCTTCATGCTGCAAGGATCCTCCCTGTAGGTCTGGGCCTCAGTCTGTGCTCTGCTGGGACTATCAGTATACCTCAGCTCACCGGGTCTAGTTATACTGAGCTCAAACCCAACCAGCAGGGCCTGGCTGTTGGGCTCAGCTCCTTCTGGCTCTGCCCCGCTGAGCTCTTCTTTTCCTAATTTTATTCCTGTTATATTTTTCTTTTCTCTAATTGTTTTGTCTGAAGTTTCCAGGACTATGTTGAATAAGAGTGGAGAAAATATATATCTTTGCCTTGTTCCTGATTTTATAGAAAAGGTTTCATTTTTTGTTCATTTAGTATGATATTGGCCTTTGATTTATCATAAATACTTTTCATAAGATTGGTCAATACCAATTTTCTATGGTTTTTTAAAAAAATCATGAGTAAGTGCTTGAAAAATGCAAATGCTTTTCCTGACTCTATTGAGATAATCATATGATTTTTTTCTTGACTCGGTTAATATGGTGTATTATATTTATTGTTTTTCATATGCTCAGCCATCTATGCATCCTAAGGAGAATCTTACTTGGTTATAGGGTATAATTTTGACGATTTGTTCCATTCTGTTTGTCAGTATGTTACTGATGATCTTTATATCAATGTTCATTAGAGAGATTGGCTTGTTGTTCTCTTAGTTGAGTTCTTTTACACTTTTGGTATCAGGGTAATGTTTCCTTCCAACAACGAATATGGGAGTACTGCTTCCCTTTTTTAATAAAGAGTTTAAAAATTAGTGGTGTAAGGTCCACTCTAAATTTCTTGTAAATATCAGTTGTAAATATCTACCAAAAAAGACCTGTAATTAGATCTTTAATTTTATTGATTTATTTAGGATTTTTATATCTTCTCTATTCAGCTTTGGTAATTCATATGTATCTAGAAGTCTGTCTATTCCTTCTGCATTTTCCATAATAGTAGAATAACTTTTTTTTTTTTTGAGGAACCAGGGATTGAACTCAAGCCCTTGTGCTTGCCAGGCAAGCGCTTATTCTACTGAGCCATCTCCCTGGCCCCAGTAGAATAACTTTTACCTTGGCCTGGTCTTCTTTTTCTAGAAGTTTGATGTTCTCCATTAAATTGTGTATTTGCACTTCTTTTACTTTCCTGATATGGGTATTTATTGCAATAAATTTCTCTTTAAAGGCTGCTTTCATTATATACCATAAGTTCCTGTATGTTGTACTGTCATTATAATTTAATTGTAGAAATTGTCTAATTTCTTCTTTAGTTTCATCTGTGATACATTGGTTGTTCTGGAGGTTGATATTTAATTTCCAAGTGTTTGTGAAGTTCCTGTTGCAATTGACTTTCAATTTCTTTTCCCTATGTTTTAGTGATATGCACACAATAATTTAAATTTCTTTCCATTAAGTTAATCATGTTGAGTGAGATAGAACATCCCATGTGCTGCTGAGAAAATGCACATTCTGATATTGTGGGGTATAGAATTCTGTATATATCTATTAACTGCATTTGTTCAAAGGTTTGGTTCAGTTCAGATATTTAATTATTGAGTTTAATTATGCAGGTTATCTATCTTTTCGTGGTAGTTGTATATTGAGATCTCCCAAAACAAAAACAGTAGTGCGTATTTGATTAATCATGTCTGTTAATAATTGTTTTATATAGTTGGGTGCACTGCTATTTATTGCATTCATATTTGTGATTGTTATCTCTTCCTCTTAAATTGCTCCCTTTACAATGATGTAGCTGCCTTATTTATCTCTCCTAATTATTCTTGGCTTGAAATTCAATTTATAGCTCTCTCTGCTTTTCTCTGGGTTTCTGTCAGATGAAGCATTATTTCCAATTCTTTGACTTTCAGTTTTTGAATTAAATATGTTTCTAATGTACGGCATATTATTGGATCTTGCTTCTTGATACATTCTGCTGGTCTGTGTCTTTTGATTAGTGAATTGAAACCATTAACATTGATGGTTATAGCTGATATTTATTGACTCGTCTTTGTCATGTTATTTTCCTCTTGTTGCCTTCTATCTTTTTCACCTCCCTGTGTCTATCTCACTTGGTGGATTCTTTCTGTTGGAGTTCATGGAATTACAGTTCTGATTATCTATTTCTACAATGTCCTTCCAGAGGAGTGCTGGTTTGAAGGTTATAAATTTCCTCAGATGTTCTTTCTCATGGAAGTATCTTATTTTTTCTTCAGTTTTGAAAGATAGTTTTATAGATTACATCAATCTGGATTGAAGGTTGTTTCACTTTAGAATTTGAAATACTTCACTCCAAGATCTCCTTGGCCCAAGAGTTGGTCCTGAGAAATCAGCTGTGATTCTGATAGGTTTTCCTTTATAGGTGATTTGTGTCTTCTCTATAATAACTTTTAAAATTCTTTTCTTTCATTGTATTTCTGGAATCTTGATTATGACATGTGGATGTAGGATTTTTCTTTTTTATTGTGGCTAATTGGGGTTCTATATGCCTCACTTTCCTATCAGTTAAATTCTTATTTCCTACCAGGTGAGTTTTCTGCCATTGTGTTTGTGAACAGTTTTTAAATATAATTTGAGCTGTCTTATTCTTTTTTTATTGACTCCAATCAATCTTAAGTTATTCTTCTTTGCCTAATCAAGCAGCAGATGGATTGACTTCTATTTGTTCCTCACTATTTATAAGAAATCTCTCTTTTTATGATGGCTAACCATAAGCCCATCTCCTATATCCAAGGTCCTGTCCTCAAATGGTATTAATCTGCTGTACGTACTTTCAACAGAACTTTCATTCTCTTGGATAATTGCTTGAATCTGCCTTATAGATTCCATTTCTTTTCTGTGTTGAGAATGCACAGCTTCCACAATTTTCTTAAGCTCCTCTAAGTTTTTCTATGCCTCAGTTATAGTCATTAAGCTTCATTTTCTTTGTAGACATCATCTCTGTAGTTATCTGGGAAATTATTTCTGATTTGACTTTATCTAGCACCTCACTGAATTACTTTCATTTCACCACTTCAGAGAGTTCCTGTAGGTGGCTTTTAGATTGTCCTACTTCATTTCTCCTACATTTGCCTTTGGTGAACTGGATATCTAGGGTGCATCTTGTTAAATGTCTTCTCATTTTCTATTTATTTATTTTTATTTTTTATATTTCTAGTTTAATTGCTGGGTGATGTTTATAAATTACCTGTAGTGCGTTGCTTTACTGTTTGTATTTAGAACTCTTAGGAAATGACTACTTCTCCATGTTATCTTCCAGGTATAGATGATTTGGGGGCATTGAGTCTGTTGTGCAGTCCTAACTCTTCAGTTTGTAGCAAATGAGAAGTTGCTGCCAGTTTTCTCCAGCTCCTAGTTCTTTGGCACTATTTCAGTGTTTTATATGACCCTTACTGACTCTCAATCTTGGAATACAAGGTAGAATAACTGTTGAGAACAATCATGTTACTTTTGGATGAAGTGGTACTCGTACCATCAGTATTAATAATAACATCAGTCATAGCCTAGAAAATGACAAATTGAGGTAATCATTAATTACCTGACACATGTAATTGTATGAACTAGATTGTGGTTAAATAACAAAATATGAAACAGACCAGAAAATTATATGTAGTACACAAGTCCTTACTATTTCAATTTTACATACAGGAGTTAAAATTTAAAAGCAGTTAGGAAAAATAGTGAGGTAGAAGAAGAGGAAGAGATTAGGAGTAAAGCTGAAGAAAAAACTGGGTTAGCACTAGCTTTGGGAAACTGGAGGAGAAAACTGAAGGGAAAGAAAGAAGGAAAAGGTAAAGAAAGAACAGAACAGAACAACCACAAAGAGGCTACAAACCATATTTACACTCATATAAAAATCAAGATCAAATATTGGAGAAAAAACACAGACAAAAACCC
>NW_004524604.1:13698491-13707020 GCF_000260255.1 Octodon degus | reverse complement strand
AGAGAGAGAGAGAGAGAGAGAGAGAGAGAGAGAGAGTTCACTTTCAGTTTTATTTCTTCTGTCACTGGTAGACCACATGTGGAGACAGAGTCCTGTTCTATGTTGATTTATCCCAGCAAGCTAGCACTAGCTTTTCGTTAGTGCAGTGGATAATCACAGTGAGCCTGAACCTTCTGGCTGAGACCAGGCCAAACTCAGCCTGCAGCTGTCAGTGAACCTCCCATGGGGCTGAGCCCAACTGAGAGCCACTAGATGGAGCCACCAGTCATTGAGCTCTGAGCTCAGCAGCTTCATTCCTTGATGGCTTCTGGACAAATGCCCTTTTCCAGAGTGTGACTGAGCCCTCAGCACTCACTACCAGTTAATGAAGTCCTTTACCACTGCTCCCTGCCACTGTTGCATCTCTCTGTGGAGGTCTCTGGGGTCACTGGCAGTCACTATGTGTCTACAGGTTTGAATCTTTCCTATCATACAGAGTCCCATCTCAGCATGGGACTCAAAGCTCCATCAGTTACATCTTTTGTTGAATTTTCTCTCTTCACTCTCTCTGTGGGATTCAATTTGTACTTCAGATCTTTCCTGGGTCCTAGGGAGCCACCTTCCTCCTTCTTGCTTTCTTCGCATTGCTAAATTACAGCATCTGAATGGCAGCACTCAGAAAGGTTTTCTCTGCTTCTTACCACTCCACCATCTTGATGCCTTTTTCTGAACCTTATTCTTAAAATAGTCTGCTTTATATTTGGTTTGATTTCCTTCTGTTTTTCTAGCCTGTTAAGTTAAGATATAAGGTTATCAATTTGAAATTTGTCGTTTCATTTTTTTTTTTTTTTTTTGTGCAAGGTCTCGCTATGCAAGTCAAACACATAGTGATCCTACTGTTTTCAGCCTACTGGGATTTTAGGCACACACCACCATGCCTGAACTCTGTCACCAGCTCAGAACACCTGGTGGCAGGGCAGCATGGCATGTGGTACTAGGGATCAAACCTGAGCTTGCCTAAGCAGGTGCCTAGTCCACTAATCTATCTCTCTGGCCCGTGGCTTTTCTAATTCTTTTAAAATAGTTATTTATTTATTGGATACGAGGTCTCACTGCTCAGTTCAGACTCATTGTGATCATCATGTCTTGGAATTCCTGCCTCCAGCACTGGATTACAGGTTGCACCATCATGCCTGGTTTTGGCGGGTGACACAGCTTGCTCAGGGTTCCAGGGCTGGCATGGTATGCAATACTGAAGTTTGAACTTGGGTTCTTGTATTGCCAGGCAGGAGCTTAGACTGCTGAGCTATCTCTTCAGCCAAGATTTGTCTTTTCTGATTCAGATATTTATTATTATAAAATTTCATCTACATACTATTGAGTTCATGAGTTGAATCACACCAAATCATATGTACAAACATTGACAATTGCCAAATTTGATTTACTTGCTGTATATTAAGAAATTTTGCATCTACAGGGTATGATCAAAATATTTGGTAAATATTTATATTTTATAAATTTACTACTGTCAAGGAATACTACCATTAACACACTCAAAATACCCTTCTGTCAAACATACATATTCCATCATTCTTGCCTTTGCCTAAAGCAACTCTGAAAGTCCTCTTTTGTGTCTTTATATGTTGTGAATAAAACTATAGTGAATGCTGCTACTGATTGCTGTCCATAAAAACAGGCTCCTAACAATGTTACAGTTTGTCCTCATGCTCCTTATTCACATGATCGGACACTGTGCGACTTGTGAGTCTTTACCCAAGTCAAAATGTCCATGAAAAGTAAATGTTCTGAAGTAACTCAGAATATCCAAGCAGCCATTACACCACAGGTAAAGACACCCAGAAAAGAGGAGTTCTGACCTGCTTCACAAGTCACAGGAAGGATCAGGTAAACGTGTGTGCAAGGAAGGAGGAGCATGTGGAAAGTATTAATGATCATGTGCCTTTTGCTGTAATAAACTTTAAAAATTTAAATAGTCATTGTACTTTTAAATTTATACCTGATGAATATACACTGTGTATTCATCTTAGTGGACCGCATGAACTTTGTCTGAAAATAAATTTCCCTCTGTGGATTTTCTCTTCATATTTTTCTGATTATTATTCCCTTACATAATATCTCAAGTTGCTCTTCTCCCTTTCCTGTTGCTGAAATCTTTAAACATATCTTTTAAAAATCAAACCACTTAGTAACTGAGAAGTTCAAATTGTTTTCTCCTTTCATGTCTTAATCCTGGCCTTAGTCCAAATTGAGTAATATCAACACTCCCCTCTCCAATTTCATTGAAAATGAAATGTTGTTTTCTGTTTTCCTTGTTAAATTCTTTTCTTGGGGGTTTCTGAAATAAAGTAACAAGGCTATCGTGTGTTTTACAGTGTAATCATTTTTTATCATTTTTAAAATGTAATGCATTTTAATGCTGAAAAATGAGAAAAATGCCAAGAAGAGGAAGAAAGTGGGTTATTTTACTGCCATTCACAGTGCAGAAAAGAGCAGAGCATCTAAGGCCTAAAAGTGAGAAATATTTCAGAAAAATGAAAGCAGTTGCGTTTGCATAATAGACATGGCATGCTCTAGCATTTTCTTTTCCCATTGAAGATGATAATCTGTTTCCCTGGTAAAGTGTGTTAACTGACATATTTCAGTTTTACTTTTGCTTAATACTCCAGGAGGGAGACATTAAAATCGCAGTGAGTATTTTTAATCTACTCTCTGTCTTTCTAACACACAACATTGGGAGCTGTATCACGACAGGCAGTTACAAAAGATGCTTGTAACTGCCCAATTCTAAAGATATGAATGTCATTTCTGCTACTTTGCCAGACTAAATGACCCCAATTCAAAGCATTCTGGTGTTCTCACGATGTTGCTAAACTGGAAGAACTTTGAAAGGTTTTGAGCTATCATTTACATATAATGTAATTCAGCCATTTCATTACATGGTTCTGTGAGTTTTGACAAAGTACATAGTTGTGTAACTGTCATTAAACAAAAAAATTAAAGAATAGCTTAATCACATGAGGCATATTTCTTGTGCTCTTTGTACTCAATCTTTTAATTCACCTCCAGCTCCTGCTGGCCACCAATCTGGTCTTTGTATGTGTGTGTGTGTGTGTGTGTGCCTGTTGTTTAGTCTTTTAATATCATAAATAGTATCATGCAGTATGTAGCACATTAAGCCTTGCTTCTTTTACTTAAAATAATTTGACATTCTTTCAATGTACTGGATTGGAACAGTATACTTAATTCCTCTTAGCTTGGTGTTTAAGCAATAGAATCATCAGCTGTAGCTTGTACCCATTCTTTTCAAGCTGGTTTATAAGTACAACATTTATGGATACCTACTTCCAAATCTTTGAACATATTTGTTTCGGTGGGAATTCACAAAGAGAATAAAGTTTGTGAAATCATTTAAATTAAATTAACTGAGTAAAAAGAAATGAAGATTCTAAATTTATTCATTCTATGCTTTCTCAGGTTAAAATTATGCCTCTTACATTTAGACAGAGGAAAACTGAATGCATAAAAAGCATCTAAGCCTGTTAGAATTATTATATGTCCTGTATACTTCATGAAAAATTTAGATTAGATGGCTAAAAATTAAACATTTATCACAATAATTCTTATGAAATATCAAAGATACTGGTCATGCACCATTCTTCATGAAGCATTACCCTATTTTCATTTATTAATTTCATATTATTGGTTATAAGAGGATGCAAAGTCAGTCATATACGACTATTTAAATAAACAAGTTTAGCCATACTTTTTGATAGTAAAATTTCAATTGCAACAATATACATATATAGTTTTTTCAGGGGATTTAAAAATAATTTCATGAAGTATGTGATATGAACTATATTTCATTCTTACTAATGGTAATGAGATTTAACTATATTAAATAGATTCCTTACATATTATTCTTAAACTAAAATTGTGCATTATTTTACATTGTAAGAAAATTTAAATTTTTCATGCTGTGTTATGTGATTAATTATAAGATTAAAAAGTATATTTTTTTCTGCTTAGAACCAGAGACTTACCACTTAAGTTAAAAGCTCAAAGAGCCCAAGTAGAGAAAGATAGGATATTTTAAAAGGAAATCTATAAAAGAATTTTCTCACCATGATGAGACAGACAGAAAAACAAAAACCCTTTGAGTGGTCCCATCCCACTGCAGTATCAAGCCATTTTGCAAAAGCATCTTTCGCTTTTTGTCCTTATGCTGACAACCCTTGTGTATTTTATTTGTATGGAAGTGAATGGCAGTTTATTGTGTCCCAGAGGAGAGGGTATTAATGATCATTTGCTTCCTGCTGTGGGGCCTGTCATAATTTTGTAGTCAGAAGAGTGACAGAAGTAGTGGCCAATCAGTATGCTAATATTGCTTGAGAATGAGTAGTTAGTCCATTTTAACCAAGGTTTTCCTGCCAAATCCTTAGGTAATTTTCATTAAAAAATGCAATTTTTGATAGCACTGCAAATTGCTAGATGGAAGTGGAAGAAACCATATATTTCTTTTGTGTGGCAGTCAGACTTCTGTCTCAGCAGGTGTCTCCTACAGAAAAAAGAAAGACTTCTAATCTGAAAGCCCATTTTGGTCAGCTAGAATCAATCACTAAAACATTCAGCAATTTGTTATATCAATATCTTAACATGAAGAATTCTATGCAGCGTACAAAAATTAAATCTATCATCTGACAAGTAAATAGAAGGCAAGCTCTTTAATGATACTTGAAAGTCAAATGTAAAACAAAAAAGCCTGCAGACTTACATGATGTGATGTCATTGCTGTTCTATTTGTTTCTTCAATTCTTATAAGAAAAATTCCTAAGACAATAGCTCACCATTTTAGTATGTAAATGTTCAAATAATTTTTTAGCTATTTGCTTACACATAGTCTATAGTCTGCTCCATGACCAGGAGAAAAAGAAGAATTTCTTAAAATGATTTCAGAGTGCTCATAGAGCCCATGAACACGATTACAGAGGGGATTAGTGGATTAAGGTATTGACAGTTGGCGGCCTTAAGGCTATGGATAAAAAGAATTCCACTTTCTATCCATAAAATCGCATTTTATTCTTACCCACATACAAACAATGCCAGTGATGTAAACTATAAACAGGATTGTTTTGAGAACAATATCACCACTTAAATATGTTCATCATAGAAAACAGAACAATAGTAAAACAAGGGCAATTCCACATATGTATCTATTTGCATGAAAAATAAGGTAATATAATTTAACAACACGAATATGTTTGAGGAGCTCTGATAAGCCCCTGAGGCTTAAGAGTTCATTTCTGTATAACATTTGAGCTTAGTTAGTTTAAAATGTGAACTTGTTAAACTGTAGTGATGATCAATGCTCTTGTCAGAAAGATCTTCTGCATACTTTAGTAAAAATTAAGTCAATATTATTTCAAATAAAATTATATTTTTGGGAAAACAAGAACAAACCTTGTTTGCTGCCTGCTGTTCTTTTATATATGCAAATCTTTATACATTTCAGAACAACCTAGCTGCCTTCCACAATCCCATAAACATTTTACTGTTTTATGAGATGTTAGTAATAAATGTGATTGATGATTTTTTTAAATTGCCTATTAGAAATACACTATTTTGTGATTAAATACTTCCGTATAACTCAATTCCAAGTCAGAAGATTACAAGCTAAACATTGATACAAATGTCAAAAGATTGTTAATCTATTTCTTGAATTCGATTGTATATTTATTTTATATAGAGTTTTTTCCTTGTTTGAAGAGGTTTTTGCATTTTGATCAATTGTAAACATATCTAAAAATACTGCTGGTGTGGCTTGCAGCAGGAAAATAGCTTGAAGCTGCACACACACGTATAGTCACAAGGGTGAATAGCTCTAATTATATTGGAGTGCGTCCAAGAAATCAGCTATTCTGTTTACACTTACTGTCTCTTCAAATTTATATGTATTTCAAGCAAACATACTGTAAATTGATTATAATACCAAAAATTGTTGACCTGATAGTTCACTGCATTGACTATTTTTGCAATGACCTTATGTTACAAAAATTACGGTAAATATTCATGCTATAATTTATACATTAGCTATAATTTTCAATGATACATTTTATCTTAAAATGTTAGGAAGTCTATTGGTTTAGCACAGTAAAATAATTCATTAAAATACAAAAATAAAGTCTTGATTCTAAGGTCCTTTAAAACTGGGGTGGTCTGCCATGCCTGACAATTAGAAGAGGTGGCAGAGGTATCCTTTAATTTAGCCTGGAAACAGAGTTGGCTTATGTCCAAGAATCCACTCTAATTTTGATGCATGTGAGTATGAATGAAGGCAAATTCCATGCTATGCTAGTTTGAGGTAGTAATAAAAAGAATGCCATATGTATTCAAAATTTGCAAAGGTCTAATTTTGCCATATAAGTCTATGAGATATTTGCACAATTTTTTCCTTTCAATTTACCATAAAAGATTCTGCACCTTTAACAGCATTATTGGAACAAAATTTTTATTAAGTATATATTTTGTATATACACACTGCGGTTAGCATGGTATGTGTCATAGCTTCTTGATTTTATCCCTTTAGAATTTTGTCTTCTAATTATATTCTCTTGAAATCATTCTTCTCAATTGGATTTTATTTTATTAAATTAATGTCTCCAAATTTCTCTTCCAAGGTATGTGTTCTAATCCATACACTGAATTGTAAACTTAAGAGAAAGAGGCCTGGAAAGAGAAACAGACCAGGTGACAGTCAGTGCAAAAGAATTTCTGAATGTTAGTTCTTTTTTTTTTCTGATATCCAATTCTGATTCATATACTTTATTCCCCCCAGGGATTAAGATATTTATTATAATGATGTTTAACATTTTGAAAAATAGAGAGCAACTTCAAGTTTTAAAGAGTTTAACATAATTTACATTGAATATATTCGATTACATAGGAAGTAAGAATTACAAAATCATAGTTATAAAAACTACATAGAAATATGGAAAACTTATGGTCAGAATAGTAAGTAAATTAAGTTTAAATTAAGTTACATATGAACTAGTTACACCAAGTTTAAAAATATATGGATTGAAAAAATTAGAAGAAAATAAAGACATCAAATTTCAATTGTAGTTGTATTATAGTGGTAAAAGTTGGAAGCATTTCATTCAGTCTTATAAATGTCCTTTTTATGATTTTTTTAGTGTTAAAAATTATATCGATGCATCTATATACTAATTTTCTTAATACTTCAGTGTTCACTTTTTAAATGGTTTAATAGGCCTTAGAATGGAGCTTTCTTTTGATTTTTCCCAATAATTACAGTAACATCATAGGCTGTGCCTATAGAAAAAGTAGGTTAATGTCATTGAAAAATCAATAACCTGGCTGGAAAAAGGAAATGTGCTAATCTGTATACATGATTAAGAGACTTTAGTACTTGGCCAGGTGTAGTAGCCTGCACACCTGTAATCCTCAACTTGGGAGGTTGAAGCAGGAGGATTTTTGCAAATTCAATGCCAATGTGGAGGGCCACGGAGACAGCTCAGTTGTCTAAGCACCTGCCTGGCAGGCGCAAGGACCTGGGTTCAGTGCCCAGTACCACATGCTGTTCAAGCCCTGCCCCACACTCTCCAAGCTGGCTACCAAGACCAGGTGTGTTGGTGCACATTTGTAATTCCAGCACTGCAGAGGCTGAAACAGAAGGACCACTATGAGTCTGAGCTGCATAGTGAGACCCTGTACTAAACGCATTAAAAAAAAAAGACCAGTGTGGACTATATAGTGAATTCAAAGCCATCTTGAACTACATAGCAAGACCCTGTTTTAATATTGAACAAACAAACAAACAAAAAACTCCCACCCTGTTATATATTTAATGGTGTGGTGCTAGAGAAATTAAAAGAAATATGATAGATACAACCAATATCATGATATCAAACATCATCCTACATACTTTATATTATTTCATTAATTAGTTCCCTTCTAAAAAACAGATTTTGTATAGCAAACGCTAAATGGAATCAGAAATAAAGGACTGACTGGACTTCAATGTAAGGTAAAAAACAAATTCCACTTGGAAAGGAACAGATACCTTGAGCAAGAAGAGGGGATATGGAAAAATATTGGAACACTTGATGAGAATCCAGGGTGCAAGAGAAGGAATAGCAGCCATGCCATCAGCTAGATGTCTGGAGAAATATATGGTAAGGATGCCAAAATACCTGCAGTTTGATTGGTTTAACATAGAACAGAGTATGACAGTTAGTAGAGATCCAAAGAATGGCAAAGCTAGTTCAATATAATGAATTATAAATATTTCCTGGAAAACTAGGTACCATGAAGATAGTTGATAGCTTTATCACTTTTATAAGGTATTGTTTAAGAAAAAGAAAGGAATTTTTATTGTGAGACAATACTTTATGATAGCTCATCTGTATCTCCTAAACGAAGTAGCAAATACTAAAGGTTAGTGATGCCTGATTTTCCAAGAATAGTTCATAACACTAAAGAGAAATGTCTCTTTCTCCTCTGGAGGAAATA
>NW_004524604.1:13694646-13698031 GCF_000260255.1 Octodon degus | reverse complement strand
TCTATTCTTGCTATGTAACTGAAATTTGTAGCCATTGATCTATATTTCTTTTCCCCTCGTGAATCTCTCACCCACTCATCATCAACATTCTGCTTATACTTCTATGAGGCTGACTTTTAAGATTCCACACATGAGATGGCCTGGTATTTGTCTCTGAGTAACTGGCTGGGTTCACTGAGTGCTGAGTCCTCTAACTTTATCCATATTATCAGAAAGCACAAACTCCCATGATTTTAGGTTGATAGTGTGCTATCGTCTATACAGTGCATTGAAAAACCCACTCATCTTTTGACGGATGTTTCATTACTTCTACATGTTCTCTACTGTGGATAATGTTGCGATGAGTCTGGAAGAGTAGACATTTCTTTGACATGTAGATATACAGTCTTCTGGATATATATTTAGAAGTAGAAAGAGGGTTGCTGGATTTCATGACAGTTCTAGTTCTATTTTTAGTTCTTTTTAAACAAGAAACTCTAAACTGCTTTGTAGAATAACTATGCTAATTTTCAATACAAAGTAAAACTAATAACAGCTGACCAGTTGCTTATTAATGCTACAGTATTTTAGTACAGGCATTGTGTTTCTCTGATTATAAGACATGCTGAACACTGTTTCTTAAGATTATGTTAACAGCAAATAGCAATGACTTCTCTTATTCCTTTCCTATAGATACTAATTATATTTCTATTATCATTTTTATTTTAATTTATTTGGTTAAGTCTGCCAAAGCGGTATAGACACAAATGGTGAGAGCCGGCACCCTTCTTTCGTTCCTGTTGTTAGAGTAAAAGCTTTCAAACTCACCACTGGGTGCAATGTTGGCGCACTTCTATTGTACAGATGTTCTGTTTTGCTAGTATTAGTCTTTATATACCTAATTAATTAAGAATTTTTTCAAAGAATTATGCTGAAAATATGTTCAAATGACCAGTAATAAATGAAAAGGTGGTTAATTTTCTTACTTATAAAAGAACTGTTCTTAAAATATCAGTAACTTTTGGGGGGGGTTATGAGGAATTGAACTCAATCACTCAGGCTTGCCAGGCAGGTGCTGTGCCACCGAGCTATAGCCCCAGCGCAAAAGTTCCTGAATTATCACCAGTTATCCATAATACCTTCAATGTGGATTAAGTAAAAACTTTCTATATTGCTTATGAGAATGTAAAGTGATGCAAAAGTTTCAGAAAACTATTCAAAATTAGGTGCAAAAACTAAACATGAGCTTATCCTCTGACCGAGCCAATGTGTTCCTAGCTGTCTGGAGAGGGAAGACCTTATCAGCACTGCATGAGGAAGAGTCAGGCCCGTCAGCACGGAGCATGTAAGTTTTGAGCAGATAGGAGGCAGTCAAAGATTAAACTGCATTAGGCAAAGAAAACAAAAGAACTCCACTGATGGCAACCTACCCTTCAGAAAATCTTTGGAGCTTGTTTTAGAGTTTCAGGGCACCTAGTGCATGAGGGACTGATAGAACAGTAGATGACATTAGGATAATCTCTGCCAAGACATTAATTCGTGCAGCTGTTGTTATGATGGGGACATCGCGATCATGAAAATACAGCACTCAGATCTCCTGCTGCAGAGACGTGGCTGACTTTCAGCCCCATCTGGGTACCCAGTTGGGCCTTGCTGCAACATTTGCAGAGGCTGTGCTTCCCATAGGCTGCTTCCAGCTCCTGTGAACACCACAGGCAGCTGAGTGCTGCTCATTACTATCACATGCACACTTGGCAACTTTGGCTATCAGCATGAATAAACCTTTCTTCGAATTTCACTGCAGCCTACCCCAGGCTGCAGGCCAAGCCCCACTTATTTCTTCTGATATTAATAGAGGTCAGTCCAAAGAATATATAGACAGCGAGCGATGGTTTGAATAAAGACCAAGTATCTTGCATTATATACTTTAAGGTATATAATGGACAGGAATTAATGGTCAAATGACACACATCAAGTTTCCACAGTTGCTTTCAGCAAGAGAGAAATGGAATAGCTACATAAAAAACGTTCAAAAATTTGAATGAGTCTTGTCTAAGACTAGATTGTATGCATAAGTTTCAAAATTTTATCACTGTACCAAAAGATTCAGCAGAAAGAGTCCACTTGAGGTGTATGATTTGGTCAACCGGAAACAACAGGCTTAGGTGTGCAAATTTTGGTGGGAACTCTTGGAACAATAACACACAGATGTTTAGCTATAGTACAGCAGTACCTGGAACTGGCACACATCTATCCTATGAGCATTGTCTTTCTTAAAAACAACAAAAGACAGTATGCAGACTCACATACTTGGATAAGGGTGGAGAAGGGTGCTTAAGTAAGACACCTTAGTGATCTTCTCCTCGCTGGAAAATCAATCTGAACAACTATTTATGCATCAAGTATTTCACACAAGATGTAAAAGGATCAGAGGAAAATTATAGTACTTGGTTTTAACAAAATAATAAAGAAAGATATATCAAAGAAAGCAGGGATAAAAGAACTGTTTGCAACATCAGACTTCCAGCTCTAAGCAAGGGAGCCAAAAGAAAGATACTTCCTGCTAGGGGATGGGGATGGAAGATGCATTAAGAACAGACATTAGGTCTGAAATACAGTTTTAAGCTCATGAAAACGAAATCGAGTGTCAGAGCCCCGCAGCCCCTCAGGAAAGCTAATGCCCATGGAGGGAACCTCTGGACCCGTGCTAGCCTTGGAAGCTCAGGCACAGACTTGATTCTTCTCCCTCAAGTGTAAGCAGCACAGTACACAGGAAGATTTTATCTGCCCAGGACTATAGGATAGTTAAGTAAACACAGGTTGTTGTCTTAAAACTCAGTATCCCTGGTTCCATGTCAGCAGCTGTGGATGGGGCATCTGGGTCCTCCCTAGCACTGGATGGAAACCCACTGCTCCAGTGGGAAGAACGGGATCCCGCCTTCCCTCTGCTACCTGGAATAGTCTCAGATTATGGGTAGATCAGAGCCAAACTCGAGCCGTAGCAGCATTGGGCTTGGTCACGCTCCTCTGCTGGGCTGGCCATGACAAGCTGTGAGCTCTGGGTCCAAAGGACATCGCTGGTCCTAGGGCTTCCCACGATACCCTTCTCTAAGCCTCAGGCAGCACAACACGAAAAACTATTGCTTACTTAGGGCAAGTAGAAGAAAGTAAGTACAAGTCCGAGGATCAGTGTTCGGCGGAATTCCAGGCAACCTGACCACAAGCCAGTAACTATGGTGAAATACCTAGGCCCAGCAGGGGCCACGAGCAGAAGTTTACCAGTCATCCTACCTTTTTAGGGACTCCCCTCCATCCTGGGCAACACCAGTGTGCATTTCTGACAAATTTGGGCTTGGTGCACCCTCTAGTGGTGTAACAGTGACAAACACTGACCTGGAAAACCCAG
>NW_004524604.1:13691530-13694271 GCF_000260255.1 Octodon degus | reverse complement strand
AACCACCCAATGATTTACCACAGACAATGACCAGAAAGATTCAATCAAGTATTAAAAAAATTCACACAAAATCCTGGTATGCAAATGTTGATTAGAACTAATGCCAAAAGTATGAAAGAATAACTCAAAGATGTTTAGCTGTAGTATAGCTAGAAAGCAACTTGATTATGGACTGACTAACCTGAACCATGAAGCAAAATAAACACTTTCATTAATAGTTTGATTATCTTAAGCAGTTCTTACAATAATGGATAGCAAGAGAGAAAGGGTCAAGAGCAAAATAGACAAAACAGACAGAAGTATCAATGAGGTCAAAGGTTTAAAACTACATAATCAAAGGAGAAAAAAATAAGAAAAGCATAAAGAGGAATGAAGAAAGCTTATGGACATCATGGAACAGTATCAAAATAGTAAATATTGGGGTTATTATGGTTTAAGAAGGAGATGAGAATGCCAAAAATTATAAAACTTGCTCAAAAGATAATAAGTACATTTCCCAAGACTAGAGAAAGATGCAAATGACTAAGAACAAGAAGGTCAAAAGCCACCAACCTGACTCACCTCTATCATATCTCTCCCAAGGACTATTACAACGAAGTTCTCCAAGGTTAAAGACAAAAAAAAGGATTCTGAAACTAGCAGAAAAGGAGGATTGAGACACAGAGTGTCCCAAACCACGTGGCAGCAACCCTTCTCCACAGAAACCTTATATCCCAGGAAGGAATGGGAGAGTGCAGTCATAGGACTAAAAGGAGGGGGGATGGGAAACCCTGCAACCCAAGAAATGCTGCACTCAGAAGAGCTGAGCTGTAGAAATGTGGTATCTACGAAGACATTTCACAATGACCAAAAGCACAGGGAACTTATAACTTCCAGAATTCTCTTACAGGAAATAATCAAGGGAGTTCTTCAAATTGAAAGATGCATTAAGGAAAAAGAAGAAAATGTTAGAAGACATAAAATCACTGACAACAGTAACTGCACAGACAAATTCAAGAATGCAATATTTTTAACATCATGTATATATAAGCCATTCATAAAATAATTAAAAATAACAATATTAATATGTGAGTAAGAAATATTAAAGGTGTAAAATGGTACATAAAAATTCAAAAAGTGGTCATTATGGAGAGGAAATGTTTAATTTCTAATTAGTACCTCTTATCTTTATTGTCTTTAGGATCAAAGTTAGGTTTTTATCAGGTAAAACAGCTTGTCATAGTCAAAGTACGCTTTTGCAACTTTCATAGTAGCCACAAAGCAAAAATCCTTAAATGACACATCAAAAAAAATGAGCAAGTAATCAAAACATAAATGTGGAATAAATCACCTAACCACAAAGGAAGAGTATAAAAGAAACAAAGGAACCAAAAAGAACTAGTAAAGAAGTTTAAAAATGGCAATAATAAAACGTACCTGTCAAAAGTTACCTTAAGTGAGTACCCACTCACACACCTGCACACTCTTCTAATCAACACTCGAGCCTCCGGGGTCCTGCAGATGAGAAGAAAGAACTGGCTTTTCACCTCTGTCCTGTTCCCTCTCCTACCAGTCTCTGGTTAATACAGGAGACTGATATACCCTGCAGAAAAGGAGAGTTACTTTGCTCTCTGCCACCATGGGCAACAGAGGACCACAGTCCCCATAGCTGTGGAGAGAGGGCCCCCACTCCTTCTCCCAACACTGGAGGCTTGTGTACTTGACAAAAGATGAGCAAGTCCCAACCAGTATAGCCAGATTGTGGGCCCTCGGGGAGAACGAAGTGGCCTGCTTTGCTGCTGCTGGTGACATTAGTGCTTTTCATATCCGACAGTATAAGCAAGGAGAGGTTACAGCCCAAAGACTGACATGATTGAGGATGAAACTCACCCCCAGGAGGAGGGTTGTGATTTAGGACTGACGTGTTACTCTACCACAAAAACTCGGTGAGAGGTACCACTGGGACAAACTTGGAGAGGTTGACAACTAGGCAGAATGTCCTGAGAGTATGTGAGAAGCTCAAGCTCAGCTCAGAAACATTACAAGGTCTGTGTTCTGTGATGGGAGGCCAGATTTGGTGGGTAGAGGGTGAAACTGAAGGGGGTGGGATTTCGTTTGTTGTCCAGTTGAAGCTTTCCACTGCTGACTATGTCCAATGGGGGGAAAATGGTCTGCACATCAATATCCAGTTGCCTAGGTGTTCATGTTAAACTCATAGACCTTTTGCTATGGTGAGAGTGGCTCATGAGTGGTTCTTAAAGCTTGCTAGGATCCAGTTCATATTTAATACCATTATTTTTACTGACTTTACTACTGTACCCAAGGTGAGATATTTGGTGCTATCAACTGGTTTTCTTTATGTGTTAATATCTTCATTTCCTCTGGGTCATACACACAATACTGAAGTTCATTCCTGAAGAACCAGGAACTGGGTCTAAGGAACTGAAAATCTTAGCAGAGAAAATAAGCAACAACAACAAAACAGAAACAAAATAAAAGTAGGCCAAAAAATGCCTTCAAACAACTTCTCTCTGGGAAGCTAAGGATGTCACAAGACTCATCGTTCCACAGTCTAGTCAATAGCTCTTCATAAAATGAATGCCAACTGAAAAAACTCAAAATTAGATTCTTGTGATTGAATCTATTAGGGCTTTGTATATGGATGTTCTCCCAAAGCCTCCAATACTCATGAGTGGGGCCTTTGTGAAATGAGTGGATCAGAGGGCCTGATTTTTATCAACGAAGAAGTCCACTGATGAGTT
>NW_004524604.1:13687382-13688391 GCF_000260255.1 Octodon degus | reverse complement strand
GCTTAATGAACCTAGTAAATTTGATATTATGTTTTCTCAAGTTAATATGTTAAATCCAAATTGATTTATTCTTTATATGGAAAAATTTGTTAACATTTTAATTAATCTTGAAGAAAATATGTATTGCAATAAAAATATGCTATTTATAGTTCTTAGACATGAGGGTCTTTATTTTATTTAATTCATTCAATGATTTAAAATGAAATGAAATAATTAGCTCAAACTGTAATGCTTGTATATCAAATGCTAATTTCCTACAAATGAGTTTTAAGTTTAGACATTTAATTTATTATATATGACTCACTGTTCTCTAAATGAATGGTCCAATCCAAGGTGCTTTAGCATATGGAGCTACAGTGGATGTCTTAGTGCATTTTGTTTTGTTACAATGGAATACTCAGTACTTTACGGAGGAAAGACATTTGTAAAGGAAAGAGCACCAAATGCATAGTATGGTATTGGCTTATGGTTAGGATCTCATGGTGGACAGCACGTGACAAGTGATGGCACATGGCAAAAGAAGAAATAAAAAGTGATCCAAAGAGGACAAATAGGCTTTCTAAATTTTCACAAGAAAAAACATCAACTGTTCTTACAGACTTAACCTTACCTTCATGGCTTTTAATTTAGTGTGAAAATTTTCATGTATTTTTAGTACTATGCAATCATGTGGCTGATATACACATGACATATTATACATATAATATCATGGATATGGTAATATTTATTCAAGCATGGGGGAAATGGCTTGCTTTCATTTTCTTTTTTCAGGGAACTATTGCAATAGACATATTTAGAAAGAAATAACCATTTTGTGTTTTAATTTGTTTATACAATCCCAGATATCATATTGCTTCATACAAAAATCTGTTTACTTTTTAATATATCTGAAATAATTTATGTTTTTATCAGCAAGATTTGAGAGTATTACATCATTGTGGGAAGCAGGTATTTTATCTGATGCAATTTCCCCAATATTAAGTGCATATTATTATGCACTTAATATTGC
>NW_004524604.1:13680929-13686438 GCF_000260255.1 Octodon degus | reverse complement strand
CAAAGCCTATGTACTCAGGTGGGGCTCAGGGGAGGCACATGTGGATTAAGGGTGCAATAACAACAGTAGTCCACTGATTGGTTTAGCATGATACTGGGTGTGGATGATGGGGAGGCTGAAACCTGGGTCTTCCTGGATATTTTAAGACAGATCCTCTATGAGACACAAAATAGTAAGTGTCTGAAAACATTTTGAAGCCTAGCTAGAGAATAATCTCCTGTATATTTTGGGCCAAGCAGAGACTTGCTGAAAGGATTACATTTAAAATAATTCTCTTAGTTACTTTTTCATTGCTGATAGAAAATACCCAACACCTAAAGATAGAGGAGGAAAAATTTGTTTTTTTTCACAGTTCATAATGGTCTCAGTCCCTAATTGTGTGACTCCAAAGAAGGAAGTCATAGCAGAGGGGCATCACAGAGGAGAAAACAAAACAAAACAAAACAAACACTTTATGGCATGGAAGGTGGAAAACAGAAGTCACTAAAACAGCAAACAGCACGTGACAAGTGACAACTGTGCTTTTGGCCCTTATATTATATCCAGGCCACCAAGCTTTATGGAAAGTAGCATTCACACCCAGGACGGGGCAGCCTTAATCCTAGCGTTGCACCATGAATCAATACCTGCCACACATTCTTGCTCCCAGAATCATACATATAGATCCAGCAACTTCTGAAAACCCCCATTTAGGATGAAGAGTTGAGAGGATGCTCAGATGCAAGCTCTAACAATAACTGAGTACAATAAATCAATACAATAGAACAGACACTGTGAGGTCATCTTGAGAAATGATCAGATTCACACATAACAGGATAAAAGCTTAACAGTGTGTACTCTTAAAGCTACTTCCCTTGAGAAGACATTACTAGAGTGCCCTGCTAATTCATAAATGCCTAAGGAAGTATATCACTAAGTTCATCTATGAACACAGACTATTGCATCAAAATCTCTGTGGACCTGGATATTGCTACAGTTGGCAGTCTTTGGCATTATTTACACAGTACTAGTTTTTCATACATATATGAATATATATATATATATATATATATACATACATACATACTTAAGTGAGCTAAGGGGGTCACAGAGACTTTGATCTATATTTTACTGAAAAAAATCTAGCAAGCCAGGCAAAACTATATGGCAGAGACATAATAACTATGAAGAACCACTAAATGATTGATGCATAAAGCTATGAGCGTCAAGATTAAGGGACAATGGTTACCTCCAAATATTTGTGGGGGTAGAAATGTGAAACATCTGTTAAGAAAAACTGAAGACAGTGAACACAGCCAGCCCAAGTAAGACTTCGGAGCCTGCAACAGCACAGCTATAGGGACAGACATGCCCACGATTTATTACTCTCTCATTTCTGGGACAAAATGGCCAGCCCCCACAAGTTTAAGAAGGAAAGCTTTATTTTAACTTAAAATTTGTAAAGGCTTCAGTCCATAGTCAAATGTCTGTATGGTAGGGGAGTATGACATAGAAGCAACAGTCCATGGCACAGTAGGCAGGGTGTGGCAATCATTCTATCTTTCCTTCTTTATTCCATCCAGGTCCTTTTTATTCCACCCAGCCTATTGATTGTAGATGCCAACATTCAGAGTGCATTTTTTCTATTCTTAAATCTGCTATTCACTCCCAGAACTATGCTAAATAAATCCATGGGCTAAAGCAACATCACATAGCTACGATTCAGCATCACACACCCATGACCCAAGCATTCCCCAAAGTCCATCCTATGGGCGCATGAAGGTTTGATGGGACATACAAATACAAACCATAATAATATGTCCCTAGTCTCCAGAAAAATCAAGTGCATCTCTTTATTAAATACACATGTAGTCTATCTATAACATTTCCAATTCTTAACAGTTTTGGTATTGCTGAAACTTTCAAGTCCAAAATCTCCTCTAAAATTTAGGGCCAATTCTAGCTCCAAGTCCTTATAAAATGAAAAGAAAGTTAAACATATCGACAAGCAATGGTACAAGATAAACATTTTCATTCCAAAAGATAAAAAATAGAGGAATAGGGAGAAATGGGACCAAAACAAGACCAAAATTCAGAGAGGCAAAGATTAAATCTCTTAATATCATGTCTAGAACCTGGAGAAATCTGTGGCAGGATGTGAATTCTGAAGGGCTTTGCTGAATCCAGCCTTAAGGAATTGTCCTTGGTAGTAGTCCTCATCATCTTTATGTTGGCCCTCGCTTTGCTCACCCCTTGTGCCTTACTTCAGACTGGCTTTTCTCACATTTGAGCACTTCTATAGAAATTTGGCCTCATACTTACAGCTTCATTTCTGTATCAGGGACACACTTCATGGTCTTCCAAGACTTAGGAAATCTAGTGGAAGCCTTTCTCACCCTACAACTCTCGCATTATGCATGCACTTAAAAGTGGCACCATGCAGATGCTGCTAGTCTGAGCCAGCTGGAGCATCAGCCAGGCTTTCTTCGCTCTTACTGTAAGTGGTGAGGGCCTGGATGACTGATTCCAATTCTTAGGAAGCAATTCCTTTGGCTTCCACCATTTTGGCACATAAGGTCATGGGGATTTCTTCTAAAAGCAAAGTTTTTTGCTCTTGCAATTTTGAGGTTCAAAGTCCTCAAACTTTTTCTATACCGCTGTTTAAACAATTTATAATGCCAATAATTTTAGCAACCAATTTCTCCTCTGTTTCATCATTTCAGGCTTCCACTGTACTAGAGCTTTCTTTTATTTTTATTTTGTATTTTAAGAACCTGTCTACAGGGTGTTCACGGTCTCACTACTAGATTGGACTCGTGATCTGCCTGTTTACAGCCTCCCAAGAGCTGGGATTACAGGTGTGTTCCATCATGCCCAGACTCAATTGCCATCTCAGCGTGCCCTTGGGGCAGGGCATGAGCAAGCCCAGGGATGGAACCCCTGGCCTCTGCACCTGATTCCAGGCTCTTTAATTCACTGAGCTATTTGGCCAGCCCTAGATCTTTCTAATCAAACTCAAAGCACTTTACGTGATTCTTCTGCCATTTTCTCTTGACTCTTAAGGTATAGCTGGCTAAAAGCTCTCCACAGTAGCCATACCACTCTCTCAACATTAGACTGCTTTGAAATTTTTTTCTGCCAGATTAGTGAACTTCCATTAACCTCAGTCTCCTTTGAAGTCTCTGGACAAAATTCAGATATGTTTTCTACCAAAGCATAACATATGGCATGAGTCCCACTGCAAATGGTGTCCCTTTCCTCAACTAAAACATTCAGAGCCTTGTGTTTATGAGCTGCATTTCTATCACCATGCTAGTCTTTTGAGTTATGGCCAGAATTCACCATTAAGCTTGAGTTACAATATTCTGGGACTGGTTCATTAGCCAGCATTTTCAGACCTTTCCAATCTCTTCCCACAAGCCATTTCCACAGACTTCTGAATCATATAATCAGGTAACCACACAGCAGCGTTCTTCTACCTGGCACCAAAATCTATTAGTTATTTTCTCATTTCTGGGACAAAATATCCAACTCTCACAAATTAAAGGAGGAGAAGATTATTTTAGCATATAATCTGTAGTTTTCAGTCCATAGTCATAAAACTTCAAGGGAGGGCAACTTAGCAGAGGGGCATTGCAGAAAAAGTTAACAGCACGGCAGGCAGGATGCAAAAATCCTTCCTTTTTCTTTTCTTTTTATTCTATCCAGATTGCAAGACTTCTGGTTGTTGCTACCCACACCCAGAACTATGATAAATAAATCAGTGAGCTAATCCAGTATCACATGCCCATTATTCCACGTCACACACTCACTCACAGTCCAGTTGCTTCCAGAAGCCCCACCTATGAGAACATGAGGCTTTGGGGAACATCCAGATATAAGCCATGGCATCCTGCATACTTTTCGTCTCACCAAAGCCTGATCTTGATGCTTCTTATAGAACTACATCATGCAATGTTTATCTTGCTAGGTTTGGGTCCTGCTTTAGTCATCCTTTTTCTCTGCATTAGTTTTCCATCATTGAGACACAATTCCTAACAATTTAAAGAAGTGTTTAAAGAAAAAAAGTTTGATTTGCTCATTGTTTTACTTCATAACTGCTCACCTCTAAGACAGAGACATCGTGGTGCAAAGGCCGGTGAAACACAGTTTCTTGGGCAACTAGAAAGAAGTTCAAGGGAAGAGTGCCTGGAAGGGATCAGCAAAGGACTATACATAGCATCCAAGGCCATCTGACCACCACCCACTCAGACCCAGCATCATACTCTTATAATCTGCTTGGCTTTTCTTAATCCAATGATACTGACATTTCACAATTAATAGTGAAAATCCACTTGATACTCAAACAATCCAGTTTATACTCAAACACAATTCTTAAAATATACTTAATATTTAATAAAAGCAAAGCAATTTGTTATTCTACCTAACATAAGACAACTTTTCAGGTACAGCTGAAAATATAATTGTCCATCTCCTGCAGTCTCAATAGTTCCAACAACTTTTAAAATTTCAAGTCACTACTAGGGATATAGCCCAGTGACACAAGTGTATGCACAGCAAATACAGGATCCTGAGTTTGATTCTCAGTACAAAAAATAGTTCAAGTCCAAGTGTCTTCTGAGAGTGAAGGTAAACCTTGGTCATGAACATTTGCTGAAATTTTTTTAAAAAGTTACATGATCTCAAAGTATAGTGGTACAGAGCAATAATTTCCATTTCAAAAGTAAGTAGTAGAGATGTAGAAAAGAAATAAATCATGGGCAATATATAGACAAGATTTCTTTGTCAGAGTATAAAACACCTGAGCTCTAGTATGACTACTAATGAAATATTTTGTTTCCCAACCAAAACCTAATTAGCCTGACCTCTACTGTCCCCACTCCTATCAACACTCTGATCTTCTATACTCTGATCAGAATCACCTATCAATCTTTGTTTACAGAATTCTATGGCCTGTAGTCCACATCTCTAAACCTTTCTGATCTCTTCTCATATACATATTACATATGTCTCTCAATCATGTAGTGAGGTTCAGTAATAAAATTCACCTGAGCTTTTTGGTACAGCATCAATTTTCTGGAATAGTCACTTTTTTCATCACTGAGAAACAATATTTATTATAAAGGAAGAAATTTTTAATTTCCTTTTAGTCCATGATAGGCTGTCTCCAAGGCTGAGACAACATGTTACAAAGGCCTAGTAGAGCAAAGATGCCTCAGACACTCAGTCAGGACCATAGAAGGAGATGGGAAAAGAATAATGGCTCAGGAACTATATACAGCACAAAATGCCATGCATCTGTGACCCACCCAGACAGACACAGAATATAATACTAATCTAGGCATTTCTTAATCTAGTGAAATTGACATATCAGGATCAATAGTCATAACTCCCCATTGAAACAGGAACATTTAATCTGTGCCAGGGTATGTTAGAAGTACTTAAAGGTCTGATTTTCATAAGGACTTAAGGACTTACAGCCAACAGATTGCCTCATGCCTACCTAGTCTCTCTCTCTCTCTCTCTCTCT
>NW_004524604.1:13670528-13680489 GCF_000260255.1 Octodon degus | reverse complement strand
TTTTCATACCACTTCATTGTGGCTAGTAGAGCCTAACTATTGCAGTTCTATATTCATTATATCCAAAAAAGTAGGATATATTACACAAAAGTTTAAAATATTAACCTGCACTTAGAAAGCCATATTTAATTTATTTTACCTCACTATTTTGATTTTTCTTAATGTTCAGAAGTTTTACAACACAATTTCAAACAGAGACATTTTTCTCTAGATAGCTTGAAAAATATAAATCTATGCACCCCTAAAATTTTCTCTTTTGATCCCAGCTTTTTATTCTATTCGAAATAGTCTGTGAAAAGCTCATTTCTCTAAATTTATCAGTGCTAACTTTTTAGTCATGTTTTTGTACACTCAATCACTTTATTATACAGCAATGTGTATAGTTCTTTCTTCTTGTCTGGACTGAACACTTCCGTAATTCATGTGTCATTTTTCCTTTCCCATTGACGTTTCTCTGATGGAGCCTGATACATGGTACAAACTAGATAAGATTGTTAAACCAGAATGAAATGAAAATTTTGACAAAAGAAGTAGCATTTTAAGGCAAAAAGTTTACAACTTTTCAGCCAAAGGATTGAAAATAGCATTTATTTCCCCATATTTTTCTTTTGTCCTTAAATTACATTCCTAGTTTTAGGAGAAAATTCTCCTTCAGTGCTGTGTAGCTCATTCTTCTTTAAGGGAATTGACTTAGATTTTGTGAAAATTTCATTGCCCAGTATTAATGTCACAGGAATTTAGAAACAAAAAGATCCAGGCCTATGAAAAGTGTAATGAGTCCCAACGTAGCCATTTGTGATGCAGATTTAACTGCTTTGTTTGTGAGATTCAGTTTAGGAAACAGATTACCTTCTTCATGTGCAAATACCCCAGAGTCAATCTAAACTCTGCGATACTAAGGAAAGGTATCATGAGGATGTTTACTAATACTCTAAAGATGAATTTTGTAAACCTATCAGAGAACAACAGCAATGAAGATTTCTTGGTATCAGATTTCTAAGGAGTATTTTTTCACACAGAACTGAAAACCAATCCATAAATTATTATCAGTGCATTTTCAACATTGAAATTTTATTTTAGTTGTGACAGAAATATATTCTGGTATGCCTCTTCAAAAATAATTGAAGTAGCATAGCAAACATTACCTACTGAATGTTTAAGTATCTAGGGAATAGTAAAGATGTAGAGAAAATATCCTAAAAGACATAAATCCTTGGATTGATTTATCAAACTGTGAAAGATGTTACAAGATTATTTAATTAATGTTATTTTGTCAATGATATTTCTAATGTACCTTTGTGTTTCTCAAAAAATTTCACTTTGCTTAAGTACAGATTTCTGTGTCACTGTTATGAGTTTTCTCCACTATAAGTTTTACAATTCTGAGAGTTCCGTTAAATCCTCAAGTGAGTATACTGCTCCTCTCTTATACATCACAACACATAAAGCTATGACATTAGGAGGATGACTGTCAGTGTACTAAAACATTAAAGTTGCATATAACTGTTATATATAAAATATTAGCCAAATACCAACTGTGAAAGTAAATATTTATAAAGTACTTTTTTGTTTGTTCAACAAATGTTTCCTTAAAGATTTTCCTCGAAGCAAAGCAATTTAATTTTCCTTTTCATATTATTCTCAGTGGTTATAAACTTAATTAGCTTTTATATTTTACATCTATTTGTATTCATGTGAAATGTTATCTTTTCTTAGCATAACTTTTCAAAATCAAAATAAGAATTAGAAAGGTGTAAGTTTGATTAGTGGAACAAGAACAATAAGTAATCATAGTGATGAGATGTTAATTGGTATCTGGGTGATTCTATTCATAGTAACAATGGGGCTATGTAGTAACAATGGGGCTAACATAGTAATATTATTGTGTCCTTTACTGTTCAATAGTATTTGCCAGATCATTTATTATAATGCCAATTATGTTATACTTGAAATTTATAGAAATATCAGCAGTATGAAAGGATAAGGAGTGGTTAAAAAGCTAGTGTCTTCTAAAAAGAAAGCAGTGTTCAGAACTAAGGTAACATGTTGCTAAGCTTTATTGTCTCAACTTTTAATGTCTCAAATAGGAAAGTTCTGAGGCTTTCACTTTCTAAAAAATCCTGGTTAAATCATGGGTCATGAGAGAAATGCAAATTAAAAGAACACCGAAATTCCATTTCACTTGAGAAAGAATGGCTATCATGGAAATTTAAGCAATAAATGCTAATGGAGCTGTGGGGAAAAAGAAGCCCTTTTCTACTGTTGGTTGAAGTACAGTGTGGCATAACCATTGTGGAAATCAGTGTAGAGATTCCTCAAAAAACTAGGATTAGAGGTTCCATTTGACCCTGATGTTGTCCTTCTGGGTATTTTCCAAGAAGAATTAAAATCATTATACAGGAGTAGTATTACGCATCCATGTTTATAGCAGTATAATTTGTCATAACCAAATCTTGGAAACAACCCAAATGCCCCTTAACCAAGAAATGGTTAAAAAAATATTTTTATATAATGAAGTATACTGCTCAGGTATAAAGAAAGATAAACTCAACATTTTTATAGGAAAATGAATGCAACTAGAGACCATACTCACAAGTGAAATAAATCAAACTTTCATCAGTAAACACTATATTGTCTCCCTAGCATAAGAAAATGAAAGAATAAATGAGGTACAATAGATATTATGAAAGGGAAAGAAATCACTCAAAAGGAAAGAACAACTGGGATGGATGAATGAGAAAAGAAGGAAAAGAAGAGAAAAATTATATATATATATATATATATATACATGTATATTATAATTGCACATATTATATGTATATATAATTTTATACACACAAAAGATAGATAAGGTAGTTACACTACTGATTTCTTTTAGTTCACTAACAATTTGTGCTTATGTTTTTGATCATTTTTGTATGGCTTTATCTTGTAATTACCTTCTTTGAAGTACTATATTGTAACCATTTTTAAAAATAATTTTATTGAGAAACAAAGCAATGAGACAGTTTCAAATCCAATAATAGGACACTTTCAATAATTAATACATTGAATATTGTTATCTTCTTAGTGTTTATTCGTAGAACAAGATGAAGACATGATATCCTGTCCATGAGCACTGTTAGTACAGATCTTGCTTCTCATTGAATTAAGAGAAAGTAGCTGTATATCTATCTTAACTATTTTGAATATACAGATACAAAATGGTATAGTAACCATTGTTAATACCTATTGTCTTGTTTTGAAATTCTGAATCATGGTTTTTATTATTTTTCCCTTTAAAATAAAAAAGAAGAATATATTTTCTTAGTTTTAGAGACCAGAAATTCTAATATTTAGGGTTGAAATAAATAAATTATGGATTCAAGAAAACTGAAAAATGGGTGTATTTTTATTGTATAGCTAGGAAATGTAAGTTCCTAAAAACTTTCATTCATTGCACAGTTGTTTAGGGATTAGTTGTGAGATTTATATAAAGAATTTTTTTGCCAAACCAGTTATTGAATTCAGATCCTTGCGCTTGCCAGGGAAGTGCTTATTCTACTGAGCCATCTCCCTGGACCTTTATATAAAGATTCTTTGCTTTTAAAATTTTCCTTTAGGGTGGGCCAAATAGCTTAACAGATTAAAGTGCCTGCAAGCAGGAGCAGGACCCAGGGTTTCGATTCCCAGGCCTGCTGTTCCAGCCCAGTCCCCAGCGTGCACTAAACGGACCATACAAAGTGGTTCGTTTATATCCCCCTCTTTTGTTTACTTTTGTCATAGGTAAGACAACATGATGTTTATACATGTGGGTCTGATTTAGTTCACTTAAGAGTATGTATGTTCTCTAGTTGCATCCATTTATCAACAAAAGACTCAAATATATCCTGTTTTATAGATGAAAAACAATCCATGTTGTAAAAATACGATATCTCCTTTATCCATTCTTCAGTCGATGGGCATTTGAGTTTCAAAGATTTAGCTATGACAAATTGTGCTGTTATAAACATGGGTTCATATATATCACTGTGGTATGAGGTTTTCTCCTTCTGGAAAAATAGCCAGAGGCAAATAGCAGGCTTGAATGGGATCTCCAATCCTAGCTGTTTAAGAAATCTGGGCCAGCCAAATAGCTCAGTGAATTAAAGCACATGCAAGCAGGTGCAGGGGCTGGGGTTTCTATCCCTGGGCCTGCTGTGCTAGCCCCACCCTTGGGGCATGTTGAGATGCAATTGAGACTGTGTGTGGTGGAGCACACCTGTAATCCCAGCTCTTGGAAGGCTGTAAACAGGAGAATCACTATGAATCCAATCTAGTAGTGAGATGCTGAGCACCATGTAGACCCTTCCCTAAAGTACAAAAAAAGAAAAAGAAAAAGAAAAGAAAAAGAAAGAAAGAAATCTCCACACTGTTTTTTCCTTATTTTTTTAAAAATTTTATATTAATTTTGTTGAGGAAGAAATATTGATGAGACAGTTTCAAAACAGGTTAATAGGACAGTTATAATAATTACCACATTGCACAATGTCTTAGTTATTCACACCACAAGATACAGACATGACATCTTGTCTAAACACTATTAGTTCAAAGCTTTCTTCTTATTGAATTAAGAGAAAGTATCTGTACATCTATCCTAACTATTTTGTATATACAGATACAAAATGGTCCTTCATTTATATCCCCCTTTTTTGTTTACTTTTGTCAGAGGTGAGTATTCCATTGTCATTCAAATATTGTAGGTGCATAAATTCAGCAAAATAATCCAATGCAGTCCAGTAGTCCATAATAGTAGTGAGTTATCCATAGGACTGGGAATGTCAGAAGTTGTTGACTTGGGCCCTTTTACAGCTCAGGATATTAATTGACTTTACTTTTTATACCTCATTTTTATACTTTTCTGTTGGATGGCTAAGACCAAGAAAGACTTATATAACAAGAAATGTAACTTTTGTGTCTGACGAGTTCAGTCAAATTCCCTCAGGATTTACTCTGAAACCCTGTACCACAGTTTGTAGATCTTTTGTCAGTGTCAGCCAAGTGGATGAATCACAGCCTTTGCTTGACTTATTTGCCCTCTGTGAAAGCCTGAGAAAATGTTTTCTCTCCATGTGAATTTCCTTAGGCACACTATACATAGTCAATCACTTTCCTCTGTGGCCCACCACATTGATTTCTATAGTGGTTGTACCAGTCTGCACACCTACTGACAGTGGAGAGTGGTTCCTTTTTTTCACAGCCACTCCAGCATTTATTATTGGCTGGCTTCTTGATGTCAGACATTTTTTCTGTGGTGAGATGGAATCTCAGTGTTGTTTTAATTTGCATTACTCTTGTGACTAATGATGTTGAACATTTTTAAAAATATTTACTTACCATTTGTATTTCTTCCTCTGAGAAGTATATATTCATCTCAGATGCCTATGTTTGGATTGAGTCTTTGAATTTGCCCTGAGACCTTCTAGATAGAAGGTCTTTGTCAGGTGAACAGTTGGCTATAACTTTTTCCAAGTTTGTGGGTTTTCTTTTTACTCTGTTGGAGACTTGCTTTGAAGAGCAAAAACTTTTCAAAAACATGAGATCCCAGTTGTTGATTCTTTGAAGTATTTTCTGTGCAGTTTGGTTTTTGTTAATGAACTCTCTACCTACTCCTATGCCTTTAATATTTCTAACTACATTTTCCTTGAGAAGATTTAGTGTTTTTGTTTTAATATTTAAATCTTTGATCCATTTTGATTATAGTTTTGTGCATAGTGGTAGGCATGGGTCTAGTTTTAGCCTTCAGCATGAAGAAAGCCAGTTTTTTTCCAACACTATTTATTAAAGAGGCTATTTTTCTTCCAGTGAGAACTTTTGCTCCCATTGTCAAAGAAAAAGTAGCTGAGTGTGTTTTGAGTTGTGTGTGCATCTTAATCTCTTCCATTGATCCTGAGATCTGTCTCTATGGCAGCATCATACTGATTTTATCACAGTAGCTTTGTAGTTTTATTTCAAGTCAGGCACTGTAATATTTCCTGCCTTTCCTTTGTTTCCCAGGATTGCTTTTTCATATTCCCAATCTCTTCTGGTTTTATATGAATTTGAAGAAAGTTTTCTCAAGCTCTGTGAGGTATACTACTGGTATTTTAAGCAGGGTTTCATTGAATCTGTATAACAGTTTTCACAATGTTGATTCTTCCTATCCAGGATCATGGAATATCTTTCCATTTCTTCAAATCCTCTTAAATCTCTTTTCTCAGTGTACCACAATTGATTCCATATAAAATTTCCTTCTTTTGTGAGATTGATACCCAAAAGATCTACATTTAATTTGAAAAAAAATGATGAATTTTACATATGTATACTGGCATTAAACATCAACACAAAGGCAACATATTTGGCAGTACCCTCAAATTTTGTCATGCCCTACTGTAATCTCTTGTGGTTTCTTCTTGCTCTTTTTACTCCTAGGGAAATACTGATTAATCAGTTTACTAAAGATTGGCTTGTGTTTCCTAAACTATTACATAAAGGCTATCAGATTGTATATCCTCTTTGTCTGATTTCTTTAACTTAGCATAATTATGTTTATATGGATAATATTGTTGTATCACTAATTCATTTTTTATTACTGAGCAACATTCTCTATTGCTGTTATACCAAGTTATATTTATGCATACATTGTTAATAAGTTGCTTTCAACTCTTTTATAACTATTTTTTAGTTTTTAACTATTATAGATAACACCACTATGAATTTTACAAACAATTTTTGAGTGTGCACAGTCTTTCATTTCTTTTGAAATATTGAGAAGTGGAATGACAAGGTGATATACCTGGCATATGTTTATTTATTTAAGAAACCACCAAGCCAACTTTTAAAGTAGTTGTATCATTTTGATATTCCTACTGGAGGTTGTGATAGTTATCTATTGGAAAGCCCACTCCAATACTGAGCATGAACTTACTTTTTGTTTTTATTTTTAATCTTTTATTCATTTATTTGGTGCAGGGGCTTGCTATGCAGCTAGGAGTTGTAGTGATCCTCTTGTCTCTGCCTGCTCAGCACTGCAATTACAGATGTGTAACACCACGCCTGGTTTTGGAGCCAGCATTGCATGTGATACAGGGAATCAAACTTGGGTCCTTGCATTTGCCAAGCAGATGCTTAGTGAAGGTGATTTACTTATAAATTTCCTGATATTTGACATCACAACAGTGACTTCTTATAAGTTGGAAAGTCTTCAACTTTCAATTTTCTAGATAAGAATCTGGAATATTGTGTTACTTTCCAAATACACGACATTCGAAGAAACAGTCTTAAATACTTGATATGATTTATCAGTAAAACATCTGATTGGATTTTGTTTTATAATGTTTTTAATTACAAACTTAGAATTAATCAGTATTGGTATAATCATGCTATCCAATGAGTGCTGTCTTTTAGAAAGTTTGTCATTTCAGCTATCACAGTAATTAGTGTAAATTTTTCAAATTATTTTCACATAATCTTATGTATAGATGCTATGGTGATGTTTTTTCTTCACTCCTACTACTGGGATTTGTGTTTTGGTTTTCTTTTTCTGGTTAGTTTTCATAGAAGATTATGATTTTACTGACATTCTTAAATAGTCAGCTTTTACATTTAATAAATTTTCTTTCTCAGTTTTGTTTTCTCTTTAATTGTGCTTATTATATTTTCTGCTTACTTTGGGCTTCATTTCCTTTTGTTTGTCTAGCCTGTTAATGTAGCCTCTGAGGTTTTTAATTTGAGATTTTTATTTGCCTTTTCAACAATAATTTGTTGAATTCATGGGCTAAATCATACTAGATCATAAAATACAATCATTTTATATAATTCCTGAATTCTACTTACTACTAGTATATCAATAAGTTTTTTATTTATGCAGTATGACTGAGATATATAGTAAATGTTTCAATTAAAAATCGTTGCAGTAAAAGATCTATGAGTTCCCCTCAAAATGTTCCCCTACACTTCACACACACTTATCCCGTTGTTCTTTATTCTCAGTATTCTAATTCTCCCTGCCCATATGAGAAAGAGCTATCCATAAAATGGGGAGTGCAGGGGATCATGAAGAGGGTATTTTAGAATTAAATGCTGCAATAGTAAAATATGCCCACATGAGCTACCCACAATGACCACAAAACACCTTCATATGTACACATCTTCTTGGGTTCAGTTTCAGAAAGTGGGTGTGAAAAAATTACAGTACTCTGAAAAAAGAGTTCAGAGAGGATTTCAGAAAACAGAAAGATATCCCATGCTCCTGGATAGGAAGAACCAACATTGTGAAGATGGCCATACTCCCAACATTGCTGTACAGATGTAATGCAATCCCTATCAGACTACCACCGACATACCTCACAGACCTAGAGAAATCATTCCTAAAATTTATCTGGAACCAGAAAAACTCTAAAATAGCTAAAGCAATTCTGGGCAATAAAGACAAGGCAGGAGGCATTACAATTCCTGACTTGAATTTGTACTACAAGGCTACTGTGATAAAATCAGCATGGTACTGGCAACAAAACAGACATGAGGACCAATGGAATAGATTAGAAGACTCTGAGGCCCTTACGAACACACTCAGCCACCTTATCTTTGACAAAGGGGCTAAACATACTCACTGGAAGAAAGACAGCCTCTTTAATAAATGGTGCTGGAAAAACTGGCTCTCTACATGCCAAAAACTCAAACTTGATCCAGGTCTATCACCATGCACTAAACTAAAGTCAAAATGGATTAAAGATCTAAACATTAAAGCAGAGACACTAAATCTCCTGGAAGAGAAAGTGGGAGGAACTCTTGAAGACAAAGGGGTAGGCAAAGACTTCATGAACAGAAATCAAATTGCATGGGAAACAGTTGAAAGAATTAGCAACTGGGACCTGCTCTTACTGAGAAGTTTTTTCACGTCAAAAGAAATTATCAACAAAGTGAAAAGGCAACCCACAAACTTGGAAAATATCATGACAAATAAGTACTCAGACAAAGGTCTGCTCTCTAGAATTTATAAGGAACTAAAAAACACTAGCACTCCAAAATTTAAAGAACCAATCCAGAAATGGGCATCCGAGATGAACACACACTTCTCAGAGGAAGATATTAAAGAAGCGAATGAATATATGAAAAAATGCTTCACATCACTAGCTATTCGTGAAATGCAAATTAAAACCACATTGAGATATCATCTCACCCCAGAAAGAATGGCTATCATAAGGAAATCATCCAACAACAAATGGCGAGGCTGTGAGGAAAAAGGAACCCTTCTCCACTGCTGGTGGGAATGTAGACTGATGCAACCGTTATGCAAGTCAGTTTGCAGACTCCTTAGAAAAGTTGGACTGGAAATTCCATTTAAACCAGCTATTCCTCTACTGGGAATTTTCCCAGAGGACCTGAAAACATCATATCATAGTGATATATGTGTGCCTATGTTTATATCAGCACAATTTGTGATAGCCAAATCTTGGAAACAACCAAGATGCCCGTCACCTGAGGAATTGTTGAAAAAGATGTATTTTTACACAATGGTGTATTATTCAGCTATTAAGAATGATAAACTCGAATCCTTTATATTGAAGTGGATTCCACTTGAACATATACTCATAAGTGAAATAAACCAGACACACATGTGTAAATATCATATCGTTTCCCTAGTTTAAGAACTCAAAATAGGAAATACAAATAGAAAGTTATCATACAAGTAAAAAGGAAAGCCAGATCTCAAGGACTAACTAATCAAGAGAGAGAAAGGAGAAGAGCTAGGAAACATGAGTAAGTCAAGCCATATAGTTATATGTAGAAGATAGGCAAGGCAATGATCCTGCGAATATTTAGAAGATTTTTTAATCTAGCAGTTAATTGGAAAGATTCTCACCTTGACTAACTATATATACTGATACCTGTGAACTAAGCTACTGCACTACAGATGGTAATTTGTAATAGCAGTTTCATGCTTGGTGAGCCTGTCATTCTG
>NW_004524604.1:13661190-13669374 GCF_000260255.1 Octodon degus | reverse complement strand
ACTAAGAAGAATTATGCAATGTGTTAATTATTGAAACTGTCCTACCAATTTGATTTGAAAGTGTCTCATTGCTATTTGTTTATCAATAAAATTATGGAAAAAAAGATTAAAAAAAAAAGAAAGTGGGTGTGAAGACTGTGTGTCTTCCGTTTTGCTAGGTATCTGTCAATTGCTATAAAACTATTTATAGTCTCACTACAATTGAGGAGATGCTGTTTGCTCACAGTGCTGCAAATATTTGATTTTCAATTTTTCAATTTCTGCTAATCTGATGGATCTGAAATGATATGACTGTAATGTAGCTTACATTTTCTGTTTTTTAATTCTTCTTGTGCTTTTGAGGTAGGGTCTCACAGTGCAGTTCAGATTAGCTTTTCTTTTTTCTTTTTTTTTTTTTTTTCTTTTGCTTACGATTGACTCTTTTGGGCTTATTTGTATTTTTTTAATTGTACATTTGTTTATGTTTTATTTTTTATTTTTTGCTCCGAATGCCTTCACAGCAGGTTTGGCTGGATTGAGTTGTGGGGATCAAACCACAGCAACCTGAGCCTGATTGCTTTGTTGAAGAAGCCACTTAAAGAATTGAGCTAAGGGGCAGGCGCCCAAAGTGTAGATTTTGGATACTCTGTGAGTTATCCTTTTATAAAAATCGTTAGCTGCATTAAAATACCACAGAAGATTAAAAAAATCTTTACAAAAATGTTCTTTCACTTTTTCAGAATGGCAGACTTTGTTTATTGTTAGTATAGATAGCACTGTGTACTTTTCTTTATTTCATTTGGTAGCACTGGACACTGAACCCAGAATATTCACCTTGAACACAACCTCAGGTTTTATCTGGCTTTGTCTTGAGACAAGCCTTTGCTAAATTTAGGTAGCAACTTGAAATTTTCCTTTCTTAGCTTGCTAGAAGGCTGAGATTATAGAGTGGCACCATCATACTTTTGATGGCAGATTATCTACTAATTACCTCTGTGCTATTCATTCTTCCTTTCTTACCAGCAGAGATTAATTTAAAAGGAGTATGGGCCGGCCAAATAGCTCAGCATGGGAGTTCCATCCCCAGTCCTGCAGTGCTGGCCCTGTCCCAAGGCACACTGAGAGGTTAACTGAGCTCTTGGGAGACTGTGAAGTGGTGCATCACTATGAGTTCGATGTAGTGAGATCCTGAACACCCTGTACACCCTTCCCTAAGAAATACAGAAAAAAAAATAAAAGGAGTAAATGACAGGACTAGATTTCCTTACAGTAAATGTCACCTAATTTTGACATTTGGAGGTGGAAACAGGAATAAGCTCTAAAATGATCTACACAGGGGAGAAAGAATAAATATAGTTTGCACGACAAGTGTCAAAGGTTGCATTTTTGCAAAAAAATAATGGTAAGAATATTTGCTTTTGTGAATGTAAGTTCTAGATAGGAAACACACTGTAAAAAGACTACTCAATAAATATGTTATAGGCATTTATTAATTAAATGAAGAAAAATTAGGCAGACTAAAGGGACTATACATTCAAAGTGCTTGAGGCATGGCAGAAAGCTGGCTACTTCTTAGACCTGTGAGGAGGTCTTTCTGGATATGGGATGGTGGGTGCCAGAAGGAAGTGAGGAAATGATTCCCAGACCACAAGCATTGGGAGATTTTTCAAGGATCAAACTATCAAGGACAGGTTCCCACGAACAGTGCGGACTCAGGTAGGAGGTGCGCTGAGTGGGTGCAGATGCAGTGGGAGGACAAGCTTGGGATCCACACCACGTTAGCACTGACACAGCAGGCCTTTGGTGTTTTTGAAAATGAAATAAGCTCTAATCATATACAAAGTGCTTGGCAAGTAGCTTACTTCTTATGTGGAAAAAATGTTCAGCAAAGGTTTCATTGCCCACTGATACTGTTGGAGTTCTCTATCCAGAGAAGAGCATTTTCAGTGCCATAGTGTGTGAATTAAAGAAAATGCTCCCCTGGGGGGAATGAATTTCAAAGAGGATATCTTTTTGTCTCATTAACACAGAATGAGGACCACACTGTGCACCCATGAGTTGGTGTGCGGACATGAGCACATCACAAGTCCTCTCTGTCCTACGGTTCAGTTTCTCCATGGAGTGCACAGTCCACATAATTATATATTGGTTCTGGCAAGGAGTCCAGCCCAGGATGTAATCTATGCTTTAAAATACCAAATTAATTTATACATGTTTCAAATTATGTAGGTATAGTCATTTGAAGATTTCACCAACCATATATTATCATATTTGCTCTTACTTTTCTTGGGAGTATTTTAAAGAAGTGAGGTGCAAACATCAATTTCTTTTCATTCAAGTGTGTTTTTTCCCAAGAGTTTTACTTTCACTCTTTTTTTTTCTTGCCAGTGAAATTGTAGGTAGGGAAAAAAAACAGATGACAAAATGCTCTCACTTTACTTCTCTTTAGAAACAGGATGTCTTTCTTTTTCTTACACACAGTAGCTATTATCAGGACACGGGCAATATTTCCACTTGGGCCTTCTTGGAACATCGTTTAAATTTTAGAGCTTCTTTTGGATTATACAAGCATTTTAAACTCAAGAATGATGTGGAAATTGTAAATTCCCAGGATATGAGGTTCTTCCTTTTACCATGATTATTATTTGTTGCAAGAAGGATAGAATAAAGAATAGCATATATGCCAGAATTTTATAGTCACTCAGTGTACCCTGGGGGGTGGAAGTAGCAAGGAAACTCATATTCCTGCTTTCTTTATATATACATCTATTTAAAAAATAAGTTCAATAGGTCCAGAGAGGAGATTACTGAGTCTGCTAGGTCCTGCTGGTGGATACCCACTGAGATGGGGTGGAGGGTCACACAGTTATCCTTGTCATGCTCCCAGGAGGAAGCCTGCTGTGGCCGAAGTATGTGTTCTTATTGAATATATATTGTGAAGCACTTCTGTTGATATTGTTAAAGTCCTATCATAAAAAGTTGCATGTCAAAAACATAGCTATGTTAGTGTTTTCATAGAAATCTTAGTGTTAAAGCTTCCTTAATATGAGATTAATCTAAATTGTGGAGTTTGTTTTATTTTTCTTTGTCACTGTACATACATGTGCACCGTTGTTTGCGAAGTCGGAATAAACTACAAGAATGTATAGTTTTATCCTGTCACTCATTGGTTTTTCTAAAAAGAATGATATAACTGATTTGATTATTAAAAGAAATATAGCCAAAGTTCACACAGTCCTCTACCAGTATGTAGGAATGCCCTAATTTTGATACAGAAGTTAAAATTTCTTTAAAAAATAACAAAACTCCAATCTAACTGGTTCCATGCTGTATATGTTATATGCACAGCAAGTGCACTGTAAATTCTGTGCCCATAAACCTGATTTAAGTAAGACTGTTTATAGCGTTTTACATTGAAAGTTTGTCTTTAGGGTAGACAAGTGAAAATTGTGGTGTTAAATATACTTTTAAATGGAACCACCATGTAAAACAGACCATGACATTGACTTACTATAGCAGATGTTTCTGATTCAGGATTGAAGAATCAATATATTTTAACACAACTAAAAAACTCTAAATGACTTTAATGCCAGTAGATGACCTAAAAATAGGTGGTATTCATCTTTGCAGATTTTAATATTTAAAAGAAAATTTTAAATTATAAAATGCCACATTTGTCAGAATCAATAAATTAATGTCACCTGTGTCCTAGTCTAACAAATACTACCTTTCAAAATGAGCACAATAGTAAACATTGACTCTTGCTTACATGGTGGGATTTCTCTTCCTTGGCATATGTACCACTTACTTTTGAAATGAAGCTATTTTATTCCTTGTCATCACACGACCATAAAAATTGCAGGCAGGGATAAGTTAGCAATGGCTGCCTTACAGACCCACAGCAATGCTTAGGAACAGATTTTCAAAGCAGTTCAAAGAGTCCAATTCCCATCTGTGTTTGGTGAAGGATGTACAAACCTTGAGGCCATCTGAAAACTTGGCTTCATCTCTAACACTTGGAATAACAAAGGTGTTAGTTTTCAAAGCAGCATTCTTCCCTCCTGGGGAGGCTCTGCAGAGTCAGTTCAGGGAAAGTGGGAAACTTCAGAGCAGGTATTCTCCTTCTAGACTTTGCCTCCTTCGGGGAGTTCTTTTGAGGGTGTCACATTGGTGGCCTCCTGAACATGGGTTACTGCCAAGAGAGGGCAAGAGTTGATGAACCTTAGAGACTTACCCTTTCTGATTTTCTGAACATAATATCCATTTAGAATCAGTCATCTTTTCTTTTCCATATTAGGGATGCTATTTAATCAGGAGAAAGTAGAGGGTGCTCTCTACCCACAATAGAATGACAGACACAGAATGAATATCGAGTCTCATAATAATCATATGAGTTTCAAAAACCAAACTGGAAATTTTTGGAAAGAAATCATTGAACATCTTTGTCTTTGATGTGCTACAAAGGAGTGTAGAACTGCAATATAAAATATATATGGTATATTTACTCATATGTATATACAGTATATTGAATGTTTAGACATTTTGATACAATGTCTTTGTAAACACTAGCTATCATCAAGTTGATGCACAATTGATAGCACATAATAAAATATCAGTTATGTGCTATTTCTTGCCTTTCTGTAGCAATCATTTTTTTTTTTTTTTGGTGGGGGGACTATACAGGGAATTGAACTCAGGGCCTTAGACTTGCCAGGAAGATTCTTCCCCATAGAACTAAATCCCTAACTGTGGCACTCTATCATTTAAATTAAAATGGAAAAATCAAGAATAACTTCATCAATTCATTAGGTATATCCTTTAATTTTTGACTTTCTGAGTTATTCTATTATCTTAAAAGTTCTCCAGAATTATATTTTAAGCTATTTTTAGATAATTCAAAGCAATCTCAAATTGTTCTTCAATGAATTCTAAATTTTAGTAACTATGTGTCCAATGTACTGAGAATATTTTATGAAAGATACATTTCTATCATAACAATCACAGATACATAAGAGACTTTTATATAAAAATAAATATTTTTAACATAAAGAGTTGTCAGTGGTGTATGTTAATGTCAGAAAAATGAGATTTAATGATGGAAAAATAATCTTTATCTTAAAAAATATTTATAATATCATTTCTCATTGAAATATGTATCTTAAAGACAGTTGTAACAGTTGAATTATTTATTAAGTGTACTTTATTTTACTTAATAAAAAAATAAATGACATTTGGTAAAAATGTATCATGACAGCACAATTGCAAATTTTGATATAATCAGGCATTTTGTCTGAAATGACAAAGGAGATTTTTGATGGTAACTTTTAAAATATAAGTAATTAGATTAAAATTAATATATGAAATGATTGACTTCTTTGTGGAGGGAGGTTTGGTGGAGAGCATTTGAGGACATCTTTACTGTTCTGGAGCTTTCAATTCCATTCTAACGATTGAGAAGCCGCAGAAGTGTTGACCTAGTAGTGAGACCCGGAACACCCTGTGGACACTTCCCTAAAATTTGAGTCTTATTTTCTTATAGTTTAGCTTCCTGCTAATAAAACATCTTTTTTACCAACTATACTGGCATTCACGGCACACAGGTTGCTTCATTAACCTTTAATCGAACATATATTTATAAGCTATTGCTGGCTTCTACCTTGATGGGATGGAAACAGTTGCTCAGGCTGCCTTTCTACACTGAGTGAGACAGGGATCCATGTACAGATACGTCTGCAAAGCAGCTAACATTACAAGGTCAGAGCTCCAAAGCTTATGTTTGCCTGATTTCAAAAAGGTGTGGAAGCGTGGTGTGATACCGTGAAAGCGAAACAGGGTGACCAGGATCACAGGGGGATTTTAGGGACATGATTGACCTAAAATCTCAGGCTTAGAGCTAATTGAGATTTAGTACATACATGCAAACTTGCAAAGATGTCTTACCTCAAGGAAATTAGTCATGTGAAAATCAGTTGGGAGTTATTTCTGACCTCTAGCATCTTTCTCATGTAATGCCTGCTGCCACTTGTGAGCTCATTCATAACTAAGGCCGGTTAATTGTCTTTTATTTATATATCATCTTCCAGCCAGAATTTTTAACCTTAGGCCATTTAAAATATCAAGGTTGTTTTACTAACCTCTAGGACTAGAGTACACTGTTGACATTTGGAGGGTATTGGTGGTATGGGAGGCCCTGAAATATTTGGAATAGTCCAGTCCATGGAAGAATAGATGCAACCAACATGTTTGGCTTGAGAAAATTATACTATTAAAAGATCTTTTCAACATTTCTGGAAAAGTTCTGTAATTTTTGTCTACTGTCTATATTTTTATATATCAGACATAAATATTATTCAAATACATAAATCACATTTATGCTGATCAGTTACTTTTCCTTTTCTCTTTCTTTCTTTCTTTCTTTCTTTCTTTCTTTCTTTCTTTCTTTCTTTCTTTCTTTCTTTTTGCAGAAACAGGGATTGAACTTAGGCTCTTGTGCTTGTCAGGGAAGTGCTTATTCTACTGAGCCATCTCCTGGCCACCAGTTACTTTTCCAATTTCAAATATGCCACATATTTGTTATAAAAACACACAAAAAATGTAAAAGCATGTAAATTTTCACCTGCAGATTCCTACTATCAGTATTTCAATCCTTCTCTTTTCATGCAGGTACCTGTCTACTTGTTTATACTTTAAAAATGTTACCAAATTATATGTGTGGCTTATAACATGCTTTTGTTAAGCAAAAAACATCAAGAAAAATTTTAAAATTTGGGTGAAATTATTTTAGATGGATGCATAGCATCTCATCATGTACATGGCATAAATGATGTTTGCAATTATGTCATGCCAAAGTCATTGAGTGTTCATGATGTTATGCTCAAAGAAAAAGTTCTAGAAGCATTATCTCATAAGTCATATAATATTTCATAGTATGTTCATGGTGGACAAAAATTGTTTATTTCCTCACTGACTTCTATATAAATTACATTTCAGATGCTCTTGATAACATGCTTGATATATGAACAGTCTATATATGAATTTTGACAAAGCAAAATAATAAACGTATGTCAGAAAGAGGGAGGAGTTTATAGCAGCACAATTCATAATAGATAATGTGGTAAATGGCTTATATGTTCATCAACAGATGGAAAAAGAAAATGTGGCATTTTATGCGGTGGAGTACTACCATAACACAGAGAAGGATAAACTTGAGCATTTGTAGAAAAATGGATATACCTTGGGACCTTAATAGTAAGTGAAATTAATTAATTAATTAATACAAGAAACATTTTGAGGGGAAACTCTTGGAGATAATAATTTTCTATGATATCCAAAAGATTTCAAAACAATTTTGAAAAGTAAAATAAAAATCTCTGGAAGATTGTCATAGAAGCCATGACTCAGAATTGAAGATGGGAACAGAGGTTGTTTATTCAGTGTTAGAATCTCTCTGTCCATTCACTTTTCCTTCTTCAGAAGAACCTCAACTCTAGAGAGATAAAAAATATGATAAAAGGACAGTAAAAGGGAAAACCTCAAGGTTTTCCCTGCTTCTTTGATTCTTCCAGGACACTACTGCCTCTGCCTGATCAGAATGAGGTAAAATTATTGTTGAGCATCAACCATTTGTCTTATTCATTTTAATCATCCAGTATTGAGTCAATGAAAACAACATAGAAAAATTATTATTGTGCAAAAAATAAATGTATAAATAAGTAGGTACCTTTATTATGGGAATGTATGTATTTAAAGATTAAATGTCCAACTGCAGTCAATAAAAAACCTCATAACAATTTAGCAGTTTAAAAGCAATCAGGATATTCTACTATTAAATTTCTTATTTTTCCCCCCTCTTTTTGGCTGGCTCAGGCTGCCTTAAGGGCGGTTCTGGTGCAGCATGTGGTGCTGGTGTCAAACTGTAGTCCCTTGTTCCTGACTGATTTTGCTCAAGAAGGTGCTTCAGACAACTGAGCTAACCTTCCAGTCCCTAAATTTCTTCTTCTTAGTTATTCTAGAATGACCACGAGTGGCATGACCATGGATGCGACTCTATGAATAATTACAGAAAAAGGCATTTTTTTTTCTCCCCAAATTGTCTGAGTTATAATTCCCAGTCATTCCCAGTAGGAAATCTAAAACCTCAATGAACTCTTCTATAAGTGCACTTTGTGTGCTCAAATGTTATACACTAAGTCCACAACTACCATT
>NW_004524604.1:13654492-13661090 GCF_000260255.1 Octodon degus | reverse complement strand
TGACATTTGGAGGGTATTGGTGGTATGGGAGGCCCTGAAATATTTGGAATAGTCCAGTCCATGGAAGAATAGATGCAACCAACATGTTTGGCTTGAGAAAATTATACTATTAAAAGATCTTTTCAACATTTCTGGAAAAGTTCTGTAATTTTTGTCTACTGTCTATATTTTTATATATCAGACATAAATATTATTCAAATACATAAATCACATTTATGCTGATCAGTTACTTTTCCTTTTCTCTTTCTTTCTTTCTTTCTTTCTTTCTTTCTTTCTTTCTTTCTTTCTTTCTTTCTTTCTTTTTGCAGAAACAGGGATTGAACTTAGGCTCTTGTGCTTGTCAGGGAAGTGCTTATTCTACTGAGCCATCTCCTGGCCACCAGTTACTTTTCCAATTTCAAATATGCCACATATTTGTTATAAAAACACACAAAAAATGTAAAAGCATGTAAATTTTCACCTGCAGATTCCTACTATCAGTATTTCAATCCTTCTCTTTTCATGCAGGTACCTGTCTACTTGTTTATACTTTAAAAATGTTACCAAATTATATGTGTGGCTTATAACATGCTTTTGTTAAGCAAAAAACATCAAGAAAAATTTTAAAATTTGGGTGAAATTATTTTAGATGGATGCATAGCATCTCATCATGTACATGGCATAAATGATGTTTGCAATTATGTCATGCCAAAGTCATTGAGTGTTCATGATGTTATGCTCAAAGAAAAAGTTCTAGAAGCATTATCTCATAAGTCATATAATATTTCATAGTATGTTCATGGTGGACAAAAATTGTTTATTTCCTCACTGACTTCTATATAAATTACATTTCAGATGCTCTTGATAACATGCTTGATATATGAACAGTCTATATATGAATTTTGACAAAGCAAAATAATAAACGTATGTCAGAAAGAGGGAGGAGTTTATAGCAGCACAATTCATAATAGATAATGTGGTAAATGGCTTATATGTTCATCAACAGATGGAAAAAGAAAATGTGGCATTTTATGCGGTGGAGTACTACCATAACACAGAGAAGGATAAACTTGAGCATTTGTAGAAAAATGGATATACCTTGGGACCTTAATAGTAAGTGAAATTAATTAATTAATTAATACAAGAAACATTTTGAGGGGAAACTCTTGGAGATAATAATTTTCTATGATATCCAAAAGATTTCAAAACAATTTTGAAAAGTAAAATAAAAATCTCTGGAAGATTGTCATAGAAGCCATGACTCAGAATTGAAGATGGGAACAGAGGTTGTTTATTCAGTGTTAGAATCTCTCTGTCCATTCACTTTTCCTTCTTCAGAAGAACCTCAACTCTAGAGAGATAAAAAATATGATAAAAGGACAGTAAAAGGGAAAACCTCAAGGTTTTCCCTGCTTCTTTGATTCTTCCAGGACACTACTGCCTCTGCCTGATCAGAATGAGGTAAAATTATTGTTGAGCATCAACCATTTGTCTTATTCATTTTAATCATCCAGTATTGAGTCAATGAAAACAACATAGAAAAATTATTATTGTGCAAAAAATAAATGTATAAATAAGTAGGTACCTTTATTATGGGAATGTATGTATTTAAAGATTAAATGTCCAACTGCAGTCAATAAAAAACCTCATAACAATTTAGCAGTTTAAAAGCAATCAGGATATTCTACTATTAAATTTCTTATTTTTCCCCCCTCTTTTTGGCTGGCTCAGGCTGCCTTAAGGGCGGTTCTGGTGCAGCATGTGGTGCTGGTGTCAAACTGTAGTCCCTTGTTCCTGACTGATTTTGCTCAAGAAGGTGCTTCAGACAACTGAGCTAACCTTCCAGTCCCTAAATTTCTTCTTCTTAGTTATTCTAGAATGACCACGAGTGGCATGACCATGGATGCGACTCTATGAATAATTACAGAAAAAGGCATTTTTTTTTCTCCCCAAATTGTCTGAGTTATAATTCCCAGTCATTCCCAGTAGGAAATCTAAAACCTCAATGAACTCTTCTATAAGTGCACTTTGTGTGCTCAAATGTTATACACTAAGTCCACAACTACCATTCTGAATTAATTTCTCCCCCTTTATGTCTACTCTGAAATATGTTGTGTGTAGACATCGGTCTCCTTATCAAGACTCGTTTATTAAAAGAAATTATTTCAGATGCATTATCCAGCTATAAATTTTCTGTACAGTTTCTGAAACATCACCACATTCATATTTGGACTTTTTTTTTTCTTTTCACTTGATTTTATTCTTGAAATGTAAAGATGATTCGATAACAAGATATCTGTTACTATATCACATCACCTGCTGCAAAGAAAGATTTGGTTCACTTCTCTGGACAGTTCTGAAATTAGAAATTTCATACTAATAGAAGAATAAAAGTAGGTATTAATATGACTAAAACATGCAATGAGAATTTAAGCACACTAGCAAATACCGTAAGTAAACAGGGAATTACAGATCATTAATTTTTGTTTCTGACCTCTGTGTTTGGAAAACTTATATTTGACCTCAAGCTTTAGAAACTACAAAAAATCACTTATTTGATGCTTTGGAATTACTTGAATTTATACAGATCCATTCAATTTTTGACAGCATAGGACACTATTACTCTAGTTCTTTCTTATAAATAGATTCTGGTTTTTATCTACCCCCAAATCCTCATGCACTCATAGATGGATTTCTCTGAACTACCCAGATCTAGGAGAGGTGAGACTGGGATTATGAGAGCGTGGTATTAAATTATCCCCCTGATTTGTTCAGCATAGTTCTGGGCATGGATAATGGAAGTCCCACGCTAGGTGTGGGTGACACCACTAAAAGGCTCATAGCCTAGATGAGATTAAGGGGAAATGGAGGTTTGCTTCATGTCTGCTGCCTTCTGCCTGCCACACAATGAACTTTTTCTCCTCTGTGATGCCCCTCTGCTATGCCACACTGCCTTCAAGCCAGCTAACTATGGACTGACGTTTCTACAACTATGAACTGAAACAGACCTTTCCTTTTTGAACTTGCAGATGTTGGGTATTTTGTCCTAGCCATGAAAAAGGAACTCTGACATTGATTTGCTAGTAATATTTAAAATTGAAAGCTGACTGATAATAAAATTTAGATGTTAAATACCCAAATTCTTTTTCACTTCTTTTGGGCAGTGCTGGGTGGAGAACCCAAGGCCTAACTCATACAAGCATTATGCTGAGCTATACTTCAAGATTTCTATTCAAATTTAAAATTATATGAATCATCACATTGTGTATGCTATTACAGGAACAAAATTCTGTTGCAGTTGATAATAACTAGGAATAAAAATTTATGAATGATGAAAATTTTAATTAAAAACTACTAGAATATTTGAATAAATATAAAATCAAGAAATATTAAGATAGAGGGCATTCACTATGTAACATTGGAGATACATGATTTTTTTAAAAAAAGTTTGACTTTCAAAAGACATTAAAAAGTTGAATGTTTACTTCTGCCATAACTCTAATCTTTACAGAATTCCTGTGTGTGTGTGTGCATGCATAGGACTAAAAATGATAGCTTTTAATTAATACAAATTTAGTTATGTGGTTTCTCATAAACTGTGCACTTTAAAAAGTAAGTCTAGTTGGGGAATTTCTTACAAATTGTGAGAATAAATTAAAGGCACATAATTTTGTAATGGCTATATTTACTGAGGAATAAATGTTTAAAAATACCTACAAATGCTTGTAAGATATTGGGTGTGGTAGAAAGTGCATGTAATTCCAGAACTTAGGGGACTGAGACAGGAGGTTCAATGTAAATCTCAGACCAGAATAGGCTACATAAGCAAGTTCAAGGCCAGCCCCCACTACATAGTGACAACTTATTAAAAAAAACAATAAAAAATGAAACAAATAAACAAAAACAAAATGTTTAAGAAAACATTTTTTGGCCCAGATAATAGTACATAACTAAAATAATGAGAAAGAAAGAAAAACTTGTTAAAATAAAAACAAGGCAATCTTTAATAACCAAATATTATGAAATTGATAATAGGTATCTATTATAAGAATATGTTTTGTCCAGTTAGAAATGCACTTTTAATAATAATATTATTTTTGGTAAAATATTATATTTTTGCACTATTAATTTGATAAAATTGAAGATGGTTAGTCTAGAAAACTAAGATCAGACTTGATTTCAGATTTAGCTCTGATTTCAGATGAATATCTGTCTCAACATTTGGCCAGTTGGTATTTAGCCAAAATACTTATTTGGAGTACTTCTGTGAATCCACTTCATAGGAAATGTTCAAAGCCTATGCTATGAAAGTCATAAAACTTTGTTCAAAGATATAAAATATAGTACAAATCAATAAAGGCTATATATAACCTTCTTGGATAAAAAGATCTAAATGACATATAGATGTGACTTTTCTCCAAATTAACTTCTAGTACAATGAAACATGAATGGAAAATCACCAAGAACTTGAACATTAGATAACAAAAAAAAAAAAACACATACAATTTTATACAGCAAAGTCCATATTTTAAAAAATACACAGCAGAAGCCCATGTACTCAAAAGTGAAATGCTGCAAGCTTTTCCTTTAAGATGAGGATCAAGCCACCTGTGACTAGTGTTGCCACTTCTGCTCAATATAGTATTAGAATATCTTGCCAAAACAGTTATGCAAAAAAAATCATCCAAATTGGAAAGACACAAGTAAAGTCATGTCTGTTCACGGAGTATATGCTCTTACAGATGGAAAGCCCTAAAAATTCAGCATGCAGATGCACAGACATGCATGTGCACAATTTCTAAAAACTCACAAATAATTCAATTATAGGGTCGGATGCAAAGCCAATGTCCAATGCTCATGGGTCTGAAAATGACATTACAAAAACAATTCTACTTAAAATAGCATCAAACATAATAAAAACCAGGATTTATATGATGAAAGAAATACAGTATTGCTCAAAAACAGAAGACATAAAAAAATTAGAAATGTATCTCATTTTTGATTTAGAAGGGTTAATATTATTATTATATACCACAGTATTCTATTATCTAAAAGTAACAAATCAATGCAATACCTAATAAAATGAAAATGATTGCTTTTGCAGAAATAGACACAACAAAAAAGGGATCTAAATAATCAAAATAGGAGTGTGTGGGTGAGCTTCCGGCTACCCTGCGCCAGCGGGACCTACTGGTCCCAGCCCAGGTGCAGCGTGGGTGAGACCCTCTTCCACCACCTTGGGACACCCCCCACCACTCCGCAGCACCTCCCCTACCCCGTTCACCCAGTAGGAATTTCTGCCGCGTTCTGGGAACCCCCAGACCCAGTCCTAGCCCAGTCATGAAGAGTGTGTGGGAGAGCTTGCGGATACCATGTGCTGGCATGACCTACTGGTCCCAGCCCAGGCACAGCATGGGTGACACCCTCTTTCACCCTCCTGGGACATCCCCTATCACTCCGTAGTCTCCCCCCCCCCGCCCCATCCAAGAGTAGGAATTTCTGTCGCGTTCTGGAAACCCCCGATCCAGTCCTAGTCTAGGCTCTGTGAGTGTGTGGGAGAGTTGCCTCTTCCCCCTACTCCATCTTGTTCCCTCCAGACTCAGCACAGGCCTGACATACAGGCCTGGGATGAAACCCTGCAGCTGCAATCCCTGCAGAGAGTGGAGGGGACATAACCACCCAGCTAGTCCAGGAGCAGAACATCTTGCCACAGGGGCACAACAGGTTCACCCCCAAGGGCAGCAATAGGAAGGAGCTGAGCACAGCAGCCAGACCCAAGCCGGCACACCTGGATAAAGCCAAACTTTGTAGATCTACACCTGAACTTTAGTAGGTGCTAAGGCTATAACTGCAACAAAGATCTACAACAAAGGTCAGAAGACAGTGCTACACAAAATGACAATGAGAAGGAGCAAAATGCAATCTCAGAACCCAAGCTCACCCATAACAAGTGCAGAGGACACTAACACAGAACAAATTGGAAATCACAGCTGAAAGCAATGAATCAACAGCTTCTTAAATAAAGCAACAGGTGCAGAAAGATATAGAGGAACTTAGACTAGAAATGAAAAAAGAAATCCCTGAATTAATAACATCTGCAGTAAAGAACCAAATGCAAAAATATATGGAGGAAACCCAGTGCCCATCCAGAACAAGTGCAGAGGACACCAGCTCAGCTCAAATGGATGAATTAATAGCATCGATAGTAAATAAGTAACAGCAGAAAGTCATAAAGGAACTCAGAGTGGAATTCTTTTCTACTAGCTCAGCTCAAATGTATGAATTAATAGCGTCAATAGTAAATAAGCAACATAAGAAAGTGATAGAGGAACACAGAGCGCAATTCTTTTCTGGAATAAAAAACGAATTTTCAGAAGTCGTAGCATCTGAAGTAAAGAAGCAACTACAGAAACATAGGGAGGAAACCCAATCTGAAAAAAGCACTGTAGTAAAAGAATTAATAACTGCTTCTAAAGAAGATATTGATAAAAAGAAATACAGGAGATTTGAAAAATGACGGATTCCTTGAATGAGCAATACAGGAAAGAAATAAATCACATAAAGCAGAGTCAAAGAGATATAGAGGAAATTAAAATCTCAATCACAAGCTTGCAAAACC
>NW_004524604.1:13633185-13652780 GCF_000260255.1 Octodon degus | reverse complement strand
TACATGGAAATTAAAAGACACTGTACTCAGCAACCAATGGTTCACAGATGAAATTAAACAAGAAATTCAACAATATTGACAATTCAAAGAAAATTCAAGCACTACTTATTATAAATTATGGAACACGATGAAAGCAGTTCTCAGAGGGAAATTCATAGCTGTGAAGTCACACATTAGGAAAATAGAATGGGAACAAATAAATACCCTAATGCTGCACCTTCAACAACTAGAAAAGGAAGAGCAAACCAAACTCAGAGACCAAAGACAAGAAGAAATCATAAAGATTAGAGCAAAAATTAATTCAATTGAGACAAAGAAAACAATTCAAAGAATTAAAAAAGCAAAAACCTGATTCTTTGAAAGATTAAAATAAATTGATAAGCCCCTAGCAAAACTCATGAAAAAGAGGAAAGAAAAAATTCAAATACAAGCAATAAGGAGTGAAAAGGGTGTAATTACCACAGACCCAATGGAAATTTAGAAGATTATCAATAGCTACTTTGAGAATCTTTACACTCATAGAATAGGTGACACAGAAGAAAAGGACAGATTCCTAGAAAGGCACAAATTACCACAACTGAATCGACAAGGTATAACCACTCTCAATAGCCCAATAACAGCCAATAAAATACGAGATGTAATTAAAAACCTACCGTCAAAGGAAAGTCCAGGTCCGGATGGATTCACATCTGAATTCTCCAAGACATTTACAGAAGATATAGTCCCTATACTCTAAAACTCTTCCATGAAATTGAAAAGGAAGCAATCCTCCCCAAATCATTCCTGGAGGCAAGTATTATACTGATACCAAAACCAGAGAAAGAAACAACTAAGAAAGAGAACTACAGGCCAATCTCCCTCATTAACATAATTGACAAAATCCTAGGAAATAGAATATAGCAAATCATCAAGAAGATTATACACCATGACCAGGTAGGTTCATCCCAGGCATGCAAGGATGGTTGAATATTAGAACATCTATTAATGTAATACACTATATCAATAGAGTGAAAACTAAAAACAACATGATCATCTCCTTTGAGGCAAAAAAGGCTTTTGACAAAGTCCAAGAGTCATTCATGTTTAAAGTCCTACAGAAAATTGGAATAGATATCCTCTACTTCAAACTAGTAAAAGCCATTTATGAAAGCCCAACAGCTAACATAATCCTAAATGGGGAAAAACTGAATTCTTTTACTCTTAGATCTCGTACAAGACCAGGATGTCATCCATCACCACTCCTATTCAATATAGTTCTGGAATCATTAGCTACAGCCATTAGACAAGAGAAAGAAATAAAAGGAATAAGAAGAGGTAAAGAAGAAGTTAAGTTATCTTTATTTGCAGATGACATGATACTTTATTGGAAGACCCAAAAAACTCCACCAAGAAGCTACTGGAACTAATACAGAAATTCAATAGCATAGCAGGTTCTAAAGTTAATGCCCAAAAATCATTAGCATTCCTCTACACAGACAGCAAACACACTGAGAGGGAAATTATAGAAACAATACCTTTTACAACAGCACTGAGGAAAATGAAATACCTGGGAATTAATCTAACTAAAGAAGTCAAAGATCTTTTCAAGCAAAATTACAGTACTCTGAAAAAAGAGATCATAGAGGATTTCAGAAAATGGAAAGATATTCCATGCTCCTGGATAGGAAGCATCAACATTGCGAAGATGGCCATACTCCGGAGCTGCTGCACAGATTTCATGCAATACCTATCAGACTACAACTGACATATCACAAAGAGGTTGAGAAATCATTCCTAAAATTTATCTGGAACCAGAAAAGACCGAGAATAGCAAAGGCAATCCTGGGCAATAATACAAGGCAGGAGGCATTACAATTTCTGACTTGAAATTATACTATAAAGCTACTGTGATAAAATCAGCATGATACTGAGAACAAAATATACCTGAGAAATAGATTAGAAGATGCTGAAGAACCTACAAACACACTCAGCCACCTTATCTTTGACAAAGGGGCCTAATGTACTCACTGGAAGAAAGATAGCCTCTTTAAGAAACTGTGCTGGAAAAACGGGCTCTCTACATGCCAAAAAATAAAACTTGACCCAGGTCTATCACTATGCACTAAACTAAAGTAAAAATGGATTAACGATCTAAACCTTAAAGCAGAGACACTAAATCTCCTGGAAGGAAAGTAGGAGGAATTCTTGAAGATATAGGCGTAGGAAAAGACTTCATAATAGAAAACAAATCACATGGGAAACAGTTGAAAGAATTAACAACTGGGACCTGCTCTTACTGAGCAGTTTCTCACATCAAAAGAAATTACCAACAAAGTGAAAAGGCAACCCATAAATTTGGAAAAAATCATGACAAATAAGTACTCAGACAAAGGTCTGCTCTCCAGAATTTAGAAAGAACTAAAAAACACTAGAGCCCCAAAGTTTAAAGACCCAATCCAGAAATGGGCATCTGAGATGAATACACACTTCTCAGAGGATGAAATTAAAGAAGTGAATAAATATATGAAAAAATGCTCCACATCACAAGCCATCAGTGAAATGCAAAATAAAACAACATTGAGATATCATCTCACCCCAGAGAGAATGGCTATCATAAAGAAATCACCCAACAACAAATGTTGGAGAGGCTGTGGGGAAAAAGGAAGCCTTCTCCACTGCTGGTGGGAATGTAGACTGGTGCAACCATTATGAAAATCAGTGTGGAGACTCCTTAGAAAAGTTGGACTGGAAATCCCATTTAAACCAGCTATTCCTTTACTGGGAATTTTTTTGGAGGATCTGAAACCATTATATCATAGGGATATATGTGTGCCTATGTTTATAGCAGCACAATTTGTGATAGCCAAATCTTGGAAACAACCAAGATGTCCATCACCTGAGGAATCATTGAAAAAGATGTGTTATTTTTACCCAATGGAGTATTACTCAGCTATAAAGAATGATAAACTCGAAGCCTTTATATTGAAGTGGATGCCTCTTGAACATATACACATAAGTGAAATAAACCAGACACACATGTGTAAATATGGTATAGTTTCCCTAGTATAAGAACTCAAAGAAGAAATACAAATAGAAAGGTATCATACAAGTAAAAGGAAAGCCAGATCTCGAGGACTAACTAATCAAGAGAGGGAAAGGAGAAGAGCTAGTTACCATGACACTGTCAGGCCATACATTTATCTGTAGAAGATGGGCAAGGCAATGATCCTGAGAATCTCCAGAGGATTTTTGAATCTAGCAGTTAATTGGAAAGATTCTCACCCTGACTAACTATATATACTGATACCTGTGAACTAAGCAACTGCACTGAAGTTGGTAATCTGTAATAGTAGTTTTATGCTTGGAGGGCCTTTCATTCTTGTCTTCTGAATACGGGCTGCTTGTCATTCCAGTTGCTGCTGTGCCATCTCTCAAGTAGATGATTGTTCAAAAAGAAGGTGGTGGTGAATGAAGGCAGGATACAGGAAAAGGAATATTGTGGGACCGTCCTGCTTCAAGGTTTTATATATTTAGATTTTTGGATTTATGTGTAAACACAAGAAGTATATAATTCTTTATGCTTATTTTTAAAAATATATTGTAATTTTTAAATGTTTTTTTGTCATATTCTGTAGGGAGTTAAAGTTCAACATATCAATACTTGATGAAAAATACCTATTCCATGTTACGCCTAAGATATTTGATATTCAGACAGATAGTGAGGTTAAGCTTAGCAGCCTGGGTTGTATGGTAATAACAATAAGCTTGTCTTCTGGATGGTTAACAACCTAAGCTTGCAGACAAAAATTAGAGAAAAAGGAGGGCCGCAAGGAATGCCAAAATTTTGACTCTAGCCTTCCAAGGTCAATTAAGATGCAGGACATATGAGAACTTGTTCTGTAACATCATGTAACTCAGTTGTGTCCCAAATTTTCTGATCAAGGAGATTATGGGGCCAATGAGAAATGTGATTGATGATGTAGCGTGTGCCTAAGTAGAGTCACATGGAGAAAAAACATTCTCTCAGGCTTTCACAAAGAGCACATTGGCCAAGCAATGGCCATGACTCATCCACATGGCTGACACAGACAAAGGTTCTACAATCTGAGGTACAGGAGCTCAGGATAAATCCTGAGGGGATTTCACTGACATTATCAGTCCCAAAAGCTACAACTCTTGTTGTATAGGTCCTGCTTTACCTTGGTCTTAACTACCCAGAAGAAAACTATAAAAACGAAGTATTAGAAGTAAAGCCATGCTGTTATGTTGAGCTGTAGGGGACTCAGGTCAACAATTTGTGATATTGCCAGTGAAGTGGAAGACCCAATGCTATTATGGGCTACTGGACTCTTTTAGAATATTTTGCTGAGTTTGCACACCTATAACATTTAAATGATGGAACTTAACACAAAAAGGGGATACAGCAAAATGTCCATTTTTTATCTTTGTATTCAAAGTGATTAAGATAGATATATAGTTACATTCTCTTAATGAATAGAGTGATCTCTTCTAATGGTGCTTATAAATAGGATATCAAGTCTGCATGTTGTACAGCAATTAACTACTAGGAAAAATGTATTAAATGTGTTAATTATTGAAACTGTCCTACCAATTTGGTTTGAAACTGTCTCATTGCTATTTGTTTCTCAATAAAATTATGGGGAAAAATAAAAAAAATAAATGACAATGGAATACCAAAAAAGAAAGACTTAAAAACAAAATAATCTTGAAAAAGTACAACACTGATTTCAACACTTATGAGAAAACTACAGTAATCAAAGCTGTGTGTGCTACCAGCATAAAGAGACCTATATGCCACTGGAATTAAACGTAAAGCCCAGAAACAGAGTCTTTTGTGTATTTCCCAAGAAAGGGTAATGTCATCAACTAATGCCTCTAAGTGAACTAGACATTCACAGGCAAAACTATGAGGTTTGGACCCTTATCTTATGTAAAATATAAAAATTGTCTTTGAGACAGATGACACTGTAGTTATGACCTAGCCTGGGAAGAGACTAAAATGGAAAGTTATATTTTTATATTATTTTTTATTAACTTTTATTTTTATTAGTATGTGTTTGAAGTTCACAATATTTACATTCCTTTTGGAGAAGAGGGCATCGTGTTTCTTTTCTGCCTTTCTCTGTGTCCCCTCCATCCACCTACTAATCCTCTTCCTTTCACTTTTCTTTGCATTCCTGCAATGCACAATGTTTACATTTCTTGTGTGGAGTTGGTACCTACACACTGAACTTTTTAATTTTGTATTGTCTATTTTCTTTCTCTCCTCTTCCTCTGCTCTTCATTCCTTCCCATTTGCAAAAAGATCTGTCTCCCTACTTCTTGTATCTCTCTTTTATTTTGCCCTTTATGCTAAGTTTTTCACATAAAAGAAACCAAGCCACTTTAAGGCTGTGTGTCTTATTTATTTTACTTAACATTCTGGCTTCAAGGCACATCTGTTTTCCTTCAGATGACTAGAATTTAGCATTTTCCAGGTGGTGTAGTGCTCAGTTGTGTGCACACGCAGCATTTTCTTTATCATTTCATTTGTTTGTGGGCATATAGGCTGCTTCCAAGACTTAGTTATTATGATTCGTGCTTCTGTAAACATGGCTATTCATGTATCCATTTTGGTAAGACACTTAGAAGCAAAATGCTTGGGACAATGGAATTTTTTTTGTTTGTTTTGTTTTTTAAAGAGTGGAAAATGGTAGAAAAAATCATTAGAAATGATACAAAATTTCAGTGATTGCTGTATTGCACAATGTTATCTTCACATTAGTTGTTTAGGTTACAATATGTAAGCTGCAAAATTACTTTAAAAACAAAACAAAACAACAAAAAGTTATAAAAAATTAAAAAGAATGAAAAGAAAAAATTTAAGCATTAACTGCTCCTTTCAAAAGATCAGCAGAAAAAAAAAAAGAAGACCAGCAGAAGTCAGCAGTACAATTATTCAAATTATCCTACATATATACATAAATATATATTATTCCTTCTTTCTTTTTTCCTTTCTTTAAATCCCAGTTTTTCTTTCCCACTGAACAAATTCTTTCCCTTTTATAGTATCTATTGTACTTTTCAGATTTTATTTGCTTTTTCAGGTTCTTATGCTAGCGAGACAATATGATATTTGCACATGTGGATCTGATTTATTTTACTTACCAATACAGTCTCTAGTTGCATTCATTTATTTACAAAAGCCTTGAATTTATCTTTTTATAGATGAATAATATGCCATCTTATATAAAAAATCTGTTTTATCCATTGTTCATTTGATAGGCATTTGGGTAGTTTCCAAGATTTAGCTATGACAAATTGTGCTTCTATAAACATGGGTGTACATATATCACTGTGGTATGATGATTTAAGTTCTTTTGGAAAAATACATAGGAAGGGAAGGGCTTAAATGGGACCTCCAACCCTAGTTTCCTAAGGAATCTCCACACTGATTTCCATAATGGTTGTACCAGTGTGCACTCCCACCAACAGTGAAGAAGGCTTCCTTTTTCCCCATAGCCTGTTCAGCATTTGTTTTTGGTTGACTTCTTGATAATGGTCATTCTTTCTGGCATAAAATGGTATCACACTGTTTGAATTTGCATCTCTTGAAGGACCCGTGATGTTGAACATTTTTTTCTTATGCTTGCCATTTATATCTCTTCATTTGTGAAGTGTATATCCATCTCAGATACCCATTTTTGAATAGGATCTTTGAATTTTGAGGCCTGATGTTTGAAAAAAAATCTTTTTATGTGCTAGACAGTCTTTTGTCTAAGGGACGGTTCACTATATTATTTTTTCTCAATTAATGTGCTTTGTCTTTATGCTGTTGGTAATTTATTTTGACATGCAGAAGCTTTTCAAAAGAATGAGCTCCTAAATATTTTTTTCTGTAATAGTGATCAAACTCAGAGCCATCTCTCCAGCACAAATAGATGAGATCTTAATTTTTAGTTTTTGAAGTATTTTCTGTGTAGTTTGAGTTTTGTTCATAAACTGTATCTATGCCTATGTCCTTATGATTTCTACCAACTTCCTTCTCAAGATTTAGTGGGGGACTGCCCACTAGGGGCTCCCCTCCTATCCCTCTCTTGGACAGGAGTTTTCTTTCCCCCATAAATATACTCTGGTAAAAAAAAAAAAAAGAAGCTTTAGTGTTTTAGTTTTAATATTTAAATCTTTTATCCATTTTCACCATAGTTTTGTGCAGGGTGATATTCATGGGTCTGTTTTTAGCCTTTGTTATGTGGAAAGCCAAATTTTCCAGTACCATTTATTAAAGAGGCTCTCTTTCTTCCTGTGAATATGTTTGGCCCCTTTGTCAAAGATGAGGTGACTGAGTGTGTTCGTAATTGTGTCTCCATCTTCTAACCTGTTCCATTGATCCTCAGGTCTGTTCAATGGCCAGTACCATGCTGATTTTATCACAATAGCTTTGTAGTATAATTTCAAGTCAGGAATTGTGTTGCCTCCTGCCTTTCCTTTGTTACACAAGATTGCTTTTACTATTCTGGGTCTCTTCTGCTTCCAGATGAATTTTAGGAATGACTTTTTTTTAGATCTGTGAGGTATACTAATAACATTTTAATTAGGATTGTATCAAATCTGTATAATAATTTTGGGAGCATGACCTTTTTCACAATATTGTTTTTTGTTATCCAGGAGCAAGGAATATCTTCATATGTACTGAAACCCTCTTTGATATCTTCTTTCAGAGTACTATAATTTTCACTATATATATCTTTTACTTCCATTGTGGGATAGATTCCTGAGCTTTTCTTTTTTCTTTCTTTCTTTCTTTCTTTTTTTTTTTTTTTTTTGGTGTTAATGTGAAAGGTATGATTTCTCTCTTGATGTGCTCATTGTTTTTGCTTAGATATGCTATTGATTTTTAAATATTGGCTTTGTATACTGATATGCAACTGAATTTTTGATTAAATCTACAAGTCTCTTAGTGGAGTTTTTGCAGTCTTTTGTGTAAAATGTCATGCCATCTGCAAAGAATGATAATTTTAACTTTTCCTTTACAATCATTATTCCTTTAATTTCTTTCTCTTGCATAATTGCTCTAGCTATTGTTTCCAGAACTATATTGAACAGGAGTGGTGAAAGTGGTAAAAGAACAGGCATCTTTATCTTGTTCCTGATTTTAAAGTGAAGGCTTTCAATTTTTGTCCATTAAGTATAATGTTGGCTGTTGATTTGTCATAGATGGATTTTATCAGGCTGAGGTAAAGACCATTCATTCTGATTATGTGTAGAGTTTTTATAATAAATGAATGTGGAAATTTGTCAGAAGTTTTTTCTGCATCTTTGGGATGATCATATGATTTTTGTCTTTGGCTCTGTTGGTGTGGTGTCCTAAATTATGGATATGAATATGTTGAACCATCCCTGCATTCCTGGGATGAATCCCATTTGGTCATGATATATAATATTTTTTTGATTTGCTGCATTCTATTGCTATTATTTTGTTGAGGCTTTTGTATATATGTTCATTATGGATATTGGCATGCGGTTCTCTTTCTTGGTTGGGCCCTTCTCTAGTTTTGCTGTCAGAGTAATTCACTTTCAATTTCATTGAAGAGTTTGAAAAGAGTTGACATTATATCTTCTTTAAATGTGTTTTAGAGGGGGATGGGGAGATGGCTCAGTGGAATAAACGCTTACCTGGCAAGCACAACGGCATGAATTCAATCCCTGGTTCCGAAAAAAATAAATGTGTTTTAGAATTCAGATGTGAATCCAATATACCTTGGCATTTTTTTGCTTTTAGATTTTTGACTAAATTTTCAATTTCATTGACTGATATTGAGTTATTCAGAATTTCTATATCTTCTTGATTCAGCTTTGGTAGTTCCGATTTACCTAGGAAGCTATCCATTTTTTCTGTTTTTCATCCTTTGAGAATAAAGATTTTGGAAATAGGTATTGATGATCTTCAGAATTTATATAGGATCTATGGTGATTTCACCATTTTCATTCCTTATATCATGAATTTGAATTTTTTTCTTTTTTTGATAAGGTTGCTAGGGGTTTAACAATTTTATTCGCTATTTCAAAGAATCAATTCTTTGAGTCATTAATTCTTTGTAGTTTTTGTCATCTCCATTATATTTATTTATGCTCTGATCTCCAAAATTCCCCTCCTTCTTTGGGCTTTGGACTTGTCTTGCTCTTCTTTTTCTAGGAGATTGAGGTGCATCATAAGATTTTTAGATTTGTGCTCATTCTGTTTACCTGATATAAGAATTTACATTATGAATTTTCCTCTTAAGAAAACTTTCAATGGGACTGATTAGATAGTTCATCAATTTAATCACCTATTTTGCAAGCACAACGTCCTAAGTTCAGTCCTTGATACCACATGTCATGCAGGCCCAGAAATTGGGTGTGGTGAGGCATGCTTGTAATCCCAGTATTGGGGAGGCTGAGACAGGAGGATCATTTTTAGTCTGAACTGTGTAGTGAGGTCTTGTATCAACAAAAACAACAAAAATATAGAAAATTTTCATTGCATTTCCTAGGTTCTGGTTAGTTATATCTGCATTTTTGCTTGATTGTGAATATTGTTTATTTCTTTAATTTTATCTGTGACCCACTGATTGCTCAGGAAGATAATATTTAGTTTCCATGTGTTAATGGAATTTTTCTTGTTCCTTTTGCCAATTATTTCCAGTTTCATTGCATTATGGTTAGATAATATACAAGGGATAATTTTTATTCCTTTGCATTTACTTAAGCATGCTCTATGTAATAGTACATGGTCTATTTTGGAGAATGTTCCATGTATACCTGAGAAGAAATGTGTATTATGATGCTTTTGGGTGTAACATTCTATAAAGGTCTACTGCATCCAATTCTTCACAAGTTTGATTTAATTCTTATTTCTTTGCTGTTTGTTTATTTATTTATTTATTTATTTATTTATTTGCTTAGTTGCATTATCCTTTCTTGAATGGAGTCTTAAAGACCGCAACACAATTATGTTATTGCTCATTAGATTTTTCATGTCTGTTAAAATTTGTCTTACAATTTGGGTTATTTGTCTTACAATTTGGTTTCTCTTAAAATTTATCTTAAAAGTTGGGTGCTGCTACATTGAGTGCATATGTATTTATAATTGTTATCTCTTCCTCCTGCAGTTTTCCACTAACAAGTATGTAGTGACCTTCTTTGTCTCTTTGAATCATACTTGATTTGAAGTTGACATTGTCAGCAAATACTGTAGCAACCCCAGCTTTTTTGAGAAGGATTCTTGTCTCATGAAGTATAGCTTTCCATCCTTTGATGTTCAATCTATGGATTTTCTTTTGAGTTAAATGTGTTTCTTGTTGTGAAGAATATTGCTGGATTTTGTTTCTTGATCCACTTTGCCAGTATGCTTGTTTTAATTGGTGAATTGAGGCTGTTTGTGTTGACAGTTATAACTAATATGCTTATCTTTGTCATGTTAATTTCATACTGTAAGATCTCTACGTTTTTCCTCTGTTTAATTGCTTGCTGCACTTGGTGGTTCTGTTGTTACTCTTGACACTGTGTTTCTCTTTGTCTCTTTGTAAAATATATGTCTATTATTTGTAGGGTTGGTTTGGTTGTCATGCATTTCTTCAGGTGCACTTTTTCATGGAAGTATCTTATATCCCCACTAAATCTGATAGCTAGTTTTGTGGGATGCATTATTTCGGTGGAAAGTTGCTTCATCTAGGACCTCACATATCTCACTCCAAGCCCTTCTTGATTTGATGGTCTATGTCAAGAAACCTGCTGTGATTCTGAAAGGCTTTTCATTTATCTATTTCTTCTCTCTCACAGCTTTTAATATTCTGTTCTTTTGCTCAATTTCTGGGATCTTAATTATTTACCTGATGTTGTTTACTCCTTTTTTTCCCTGTGTTTAACTGTTTGCCATATTTAGTGGGTTCCTTATTGTATCATTTGTGGAGTTCTGATCATTTTGGTCCCTCTCTAGAACATCTTTTAGTACTCTGTGTAGGGTTGACTTTGTCATCATGAAATTCTATAGTTGTTCTTTGTCATGGAAGCATTTCACTTTTCCATCGAAGTTGAAAGAGAGTTTTGCAGGGTTTAGTAGTCTGGGCTAGAATTAGTTTTCATAGAGGACTTAAAATATTCTGCTCCATGCTCTTCTTGACTTCATGGTATGTGAACAGAAGTCTGTTGTTATTCTGATGGGTTTTCCTTTAAATGTGATCTGTTTCTTTTCTCTAGCAGCTTTCAGTATATTGTTCTTGTGCTGGATTGTTTCCTCATATTTGGGAAGTTTTCTGCTATTACTTCTGCCCATATTCTTTTTATATCATTTGTATTGACTCCTTCTTTCTCATTGATGCCTATTAGTCTCATGTTGTTCATCTTTGCATCGTCTTGCAGGTATTTCCTAGTTGCTTTTAAGAGATCTTTTCTTACCTTTTTACTAGCTACAACAGCATCTCCAATATCTGAAACTCTATCTTCACGTTCACTCAAATGGTTTTGCAAGCTTATGATTGAGATTTTAAGTTCCTCTATATCTCTTTGACTCTGCTTCATGTGATCTATTTCTTTCCTGTATTCTTCATTAAAATAATCCTTCATTTTTCTAATCTTCTCTATTTTTTATCAGTGTCTTCTTGAGAAGTAGTTATTAATTCTTTTACTACAGAGATTTTTTTTTCTGATCTGATTTCCTCTCCATGTTTCTGCATTTGATTCTTTACTTCAGATGCTATTAATTCAGAATTTTCTTTTTTTTTATTTCAGAGGTTATTGTTGATCTTAGTTCTTCCATAAGTTTTGCAGTTGTTTCTTTACTTCAGACACTATTGATTAAGACATTTCAGCTGTGTGATTCCCAATTTGTTCTGTGCTAGTGTCCTCTGCACTTGTTCTGGGTGGCCTGGGTGTCTGAGATTGCATTTTGCTCCTTCTCTTTGTCATTTTGTATAGCACTGTCCTCTGACTTTTGATGTAGAGTTTGGTGAAGTTATAACCTTAGCACCTACTGAAATTCCCGGTGCATATCTACAAAGTTTGAGTTCTTCCAGTTGTGCCTGTGTTGGGTCTTGCTGCTGTGCTCAGCTCTTTTGTGCTGCATCCCTAAGAAGTGAACTTGTTGTGCTCCTCTGGCAACATGTTCTGCTCCTGGATTAGTTGGGTGGTTCTGGCCCCTAGTCTCCCTGTATGGACTTCAGCTGCAGAGTTTCACCCCAGGCCTGTATATCAGACCTGGGCTGGGTCTGGATGTGTCCAGGGGGTGCAGGGGAGCACAGAAGCTCTCTCACACACTTGCAGGGCCTGGGCTAGGGCTGGGTCTGGAGGGATCCCGAGAGCATGGCGGAAGTTCTCACACACATGGAGCACTTGGGCAGGCTGAGGAGGGGTGGAGGGGTCCTGAGAGCACGTCAGAAGGTCTCACTCAGGCAGTGAGCCTGGGCTTGGTCTGGAGAGGTCCAGCGAGTCCAGGGTTCCAGCGGGTGCAAGGGCTTGATTATTGCATATCTGGGTGAAGAGTTACTTTGATTGTGGCTAGCTGAATTTCTGAATGCCTCACTTAACTGTATGTCAAATTATTTTCCCATGCTTGGAAATTTTCTACTATTTCTACAAACTGTCTTTTTCATGCCATTTATGTTAACTCCAGCTCTTGTTCATACCTATTAGTCTTATATTATTTTTCTTATCATCAGCTACAACAGTTGTACTGTTATTTCCCGGTTCTTTGTTATTTTTAGGAGATCTTTCCTTTGATGTTCACTAGCTGCAATGCTCTCTTCAAGGTCTGAAATTCTATCTTTAGTTTTGTTCATGCAGTTTTTCTAGCTTTCAGTGGAATTCTTAGTATCCTGGACATTTGTTTAAATCTGTTTCATGCTTTCTAATTCTTTCCTGTACTGTTCATTCAATTTTTCCATCACTTTCCTATTCCCCTCTATTCTTTTTATTTATGTCTGACTTAGATGTACAGATAAATTCTCTCATGATTGTTGTCATTTCCTTTTTTTACCTGATAGATTATTTCTGATCTGATTTCCTCCATAGACTGATGCAGTTGTTTCCTTACTTCTATGACCTTGTTTTGTGGACATGTTTTAGGTGGGCTAGAGATCTGAGATTGCTTTTGTTCTTTCCTTTTACCATTTTGGAGCTCTCAATGTTCTCTGCCTCTGATGTGATAGTAGGAATGTGAGTACAGATGTGCAAGGCTATCAGGAAAGTTAGAGGGCAGGGTGTGCTCACCAAAGCTCCTGCTGTGTGGGGTTCAGCATGGGTTCCAACTCAGTAGTTGTGGTAAAACTCAGAAAGGATACAATGATGATGAGTGTAGGCTGAAGTTCTGCAAGGCTCTCTTGATGGTGGATTGGCATAGGGTAGGGTTCATCACGGCTTCAGATCTCTGTAGCAATTCTGTGGGCACCTAGTGTCAGTTTCCTGAAGCAGTCTTTTGGGAAATGCCAATTGGCTAGGGAAGGACTTTCTGCGCATGACCTTGGTCGCATAGGAAATAGTATCAAGAACCAACAAACAGATTTGTACTTAATTAAAATGCTGCTTCAGAGTAAAGTAGAAGCAACACAGTGAAAAGATAACCTACTGAACCTATCTCTGACAAAACTAAACAAAAAAGGGGAAACAAATGAAGGATTGAAAAATAGGATAGATATACAGCTATTTTCTCTTAATTCAATGAGAAGAAAGATTTGTACTAAAAGTGTTTGGACAGGATATAATATCTGCATCTTGTACTATGAATAAGCACTATGAATACAACAGTATGCAACGTATTAATTATTGAAATGGTCCTACTAATTGGTTTTGAAACTGCCTCATTGCTATTTGTTTCTCAATAAAATTATTAAAAAATTAACCTAATGAATGGGAAAAAATTGTAGCTATATCTTAAAAAGAAGAATAAAAGTTTTTTTACATTTATTGAGATGATCTATTGATAAGTCTTGTATGAGTATATCTGATAACCTAAGCAAGAATTTTGATAATAACAATACATAGTGTAACAACTATTGTTAATTTTTATTCTTGTTTTGAAATTCTTTACCATTTTTTATGGCATTATGTTGCTTTATTTTTGCCTTTGTTTTGGTTGTGTTTGTTTTTTTTTCTTTTTTAAAAAAAGAATTAAAAGTTAGTATTTAAATTTCAACGTCTAAAGTTAACGTTTTAAAAAAATCTACCCATATAGCTCTCCTCTGTTACCATTTTACTTCATCCCCCACACCCAGACTTGTTTCTTTAATTCCTCTTCATTCAGTAAAATGTGACTTGTCATATCTACCATGCTGAGAGCCTTTAAATTATCGTAAGATCCTTTTTTTCCTTCATCGAGGGAGCTTGTACATTGGCGCCATTGTTTAAAGCACCTGCTTGGGCAAACTCAATCAAACCCATGGGACTACAGTTCAACCCCTAGCTCCACATGCTGCACTAGACCCACCCTTAAGGCAGCCTGAGCCAGCCAAAAAAATAAATAAATAAAGAATCCTTTATCCCTACATAAGACTGGTCCTCAGATTTTCTCGATTCTACTCCATAATGTCTTTGTTAATTGCTTATAATTCATAGAACTAAAAGATAACTAATAACCTGTTTTTAAAATGGAAAAAGAGATTTTATCCTATCAAAAAAAGGATAATACATGTTGGTAATTGTGAAAAAGTAGAAACAGTTCTGTACCAATCAAGAGAATAAATAATGGTGCAGAAGCCATAGAATACAAGCTGGCAATTCATCAAAGAATTAAAAATAGAGCTACCATATGTTCTAGCATTCCACTTCTCATATTATCTGAAAGAGCATAAATAAGAACACCCAAGTGAATAATAACATTTCCATTTTCATGGCAACACTACTTGTAATTGCCAACTTGTGGAAGCAAATGTTCATCAACAAATTAACAAATTGAAAAAACGGTGTATACATACAATGGAATATTTTCATTCTAAAAAAGGTGATCCATCTTGAAATATTTGACAATGTGGAAAACATTATCTTAATGAGAGTATGGAAAGTTGCAGAAGGACAAATATTGCATGATTATAATTATGATTCACCTAAAATTTTCAAACTCACAGAAACAAATAATATAGTAATGGTTTCTAGGTGGGTGGAAAATAAAAGGAGCTTGGTTACCAGCACATACAAAATTTCAGGAATGGAATTTTCTCCATCAGACAGGCCTGGTGTGGATCTCTGTGCCAGAACTCCCTGCAGAGAGGCTAGAGGCAAGACCCACCCATCTGATACAGGAGCAGAACATCTTGACAGAGTGGCACAGAAGGTTCACTTCCAACAGCTGCAACAGGAAGAAGTGGAGCACAACAGCCAGACCCAAGTCTCACCCACCTGGACGAGTTTGAACTTGGTAGATCCAGACCTGGTACTAAGGTAATAACGCAACCAAAGATTGACACCAAGTGTCAGAAGGCAATGCTATGCAAAACGACAATGAGAAGGAGCAAATTGCATTCTCAGGTCCCAAGCCCACCCAGAACTTATGCAGGAGACAATAGCATAGGAAGAAATTGGAAAGCACACACCTGAAATCTCTGAAGTAAAGAAGCAACTGCAGAAAAGTTTAGAGGAAATCAGATCAGAAATGATTTTTAAAGTAAAAAAAGAAAGGATAATTATAAAGATACTGATAAAAATGACACTGATAAAAGAATAGAGGAAAATAGAAAAATGATGGAATCCTTGAATGAACAATATAGGAAAGAAATAGAATACATGAAGCAGATTCAGAGTGATATACAGGAAATTAAAATCTCAATCACAAGGTGACAAAATATTTAAATGAAAGTGAAAATAGACTTTCAGACCTTGAAGACACAATTTCAGCTAGTGAAAAGGTCAGAAAAGATCTCTTAAAAACAACTAGGATGCAGGAAAAAATAATTCAACATCTGCAAGATAATGCAAAGATAAACAACATAAAACTAATAGTCATCAATGAAAAAGGAGTCGATACAAATGATATAAAAAGAATATGGGCAGAAGTAATATCACAAAACTTCCCAAACACTAGGAAACAATCTGACATTACCTCGACATTCAGGTAACTGAAGCATATAGAAACACAAATAACATGAACCCAATTAAAACCACACCTAGACATATAATAATCATGATCCCAGAAATTCAGCACATGATGGTATACTAAAATCCACTAGAGAAAAGAAACAGAACACATTTAAAGGAAAACTCATCAGAACAATGACAGATTTCTCTTCACAAACCATCAAGGCAAGAAGAACATGGAGCAAAGTACTTCAAGTCTTACAAGAAAGCAAATTCCAACCCAGACTGATATATCCTGCAAAACTCACTTTCAAGTTTAATGGAGAAGTGAAATATTTCCAGGACAAAGAAGAACTAAAGAATTTCATGGCAAAAAAGTCAGCCCTACACAGAGTACTAAAAGATATTCTAGAGAAAGATCAAAATGACCACCACTCTATAAATGAGAATGGAAAGAACCCACCAAATAGAGCAAATAACTAAATACAGGATAAAAAGAGGTATACAGCAGCAGACTTTCAATTATTCTTTTACATACAGCAACAAAGTATTTCGATTATCATACTCTACAAATGGACTTCTCTTGCACCCTATGGGTCATGATTCCATCTGGGTCTATAGGGTGGATATCAAGGAAATAGCAGCTCAGTCCCACAGATAACACCTGGCCACCAGTAAGAAACATGGACACTGTCCACGTCCACTACATATTAGAGCTTTGTGTGATATCCTATCCCCAACCTATTAGAAGTGCTGGTCATGTATTTACCATCCCAGTATTTTTGTTATGTTTTATTCTTAGTAATTCTTTACTATCATGAAAATTTTTTCTTAGTTGATATTTTTGTGTATATTAATAACATTAAATACTATGTGAGTACTCTGGAGTAATCACATATTCGTACATATGTTATACTACATTCTGGCCTCTTTGTTGGACTCACAATTTAATTGTAATTTTTGAATATTATATACTTTGAAATACTTACTTTAATTTTGAATTTTAATTTTCTGAATATTGTTTAATTTTAACTTTTTATGATTTATAGCATTTCTTTGACTTACAATCTACTTATAAGACATAATATGATATTTTCTCCTAGTATTAGAAAATTTAAAGTGTATTTTCATTTCCCATTGATTTTATATTGGTTTTTCTTTGTCTTTTACACACACACACACACACACACACACACACACACACATGAAAAAATAGGCATGTAACCTGACATAAGATTGATACTGTTTTGTGGAAATCTTCAATGACATTTTAAATGGGTTCATCTAATATAATTATATTTTACGTAGTCCTGCATAACTACCATTCGGAGAGCTCTTTTTTCTTTATCCAGGACTATACAGCAACTTCTCTTGCCTTCTGGATTATGCTCTTTTTTTTTTTTTTTTTTTTTTTGGAATTAGGAGAGAGTGTACAGAGTCTCACTGAGTAGATTGGACTCCTAGTGATCCTCCTGTTTACAGTCTCCCAAGTACTGGAATTACAGGTGCATGCCACCACTCCCAGTCTCAATCAACATCTCAGCATGTCCTGGGGGCAGGGCCAGCACAGCAGGTCTGGCAATCGAACTCCCAGTCCCTGTATCTGCCTAAGCAGGCACTTTGTGGATGATGCTCTTTGGTGTTTTCTATAGGCTACATGTGAAAGTATTAGAATATTTTGAGTTTGTATAACTGAAAAATATTTTATTTTTAGTTTTGAAAGTCATGTTTACTAAATATAAAATTCAATAAGGACAGATCTTTTCTTTTTAGTCCTTTGAATAAATAAGTCTAGTTTCTCACCCACTTGCTCTTTTCTTTTATAATGTGGAATAAGATGCTATTTATTTATTTGTTTATTTATTCATTTTTCCATAATTTTATTGAAAAACAAATAGCAATGAGATAGTTTCAAATCAAATTGGTAGGACAGTTTCAATAATTAACACTTTACATACATTCTTAGTGGTTAATTGCTGTACAAGATGCAGACATCATATCCTATTTACAAACACCATTAGAACAAATCATTCTATTCTTTAAGAGAATGTAACTATATATCTATCCTAACCACTTTGAATACACAGATACAAAATGGTAATTCATCTGTATACCTTTTTTTGTTTAGTTCTGTTATTTGAATATTATAGGTGTGTAAACTCAGTAAAATATTCCAAAAGAGTCTAGTAGTCCATAATAGTATTGGGTCTTCTGCTTCACTGGCAATGTCAGAAATTGTTGACCTGAGTCCCCTACAGCTCAACATAACAGCATGGCTTTACTTCTTATATTTCATTTCTATACTTTTCTGTTGAATGGTTAAGACCAAGGTAAAGCAGGACCTGTGCAACAAGAGTTGCAGCTTTTGGGTCTGATAAGGTCAGTGAAATCCCCTCAGGATTTATCCTGAGATCGTGTACCTCAGATTGTAGAAGCTTTGTCAGTGCAGCCATGTGGATGAGTCACGCCCATTGCTTGACTAAGATACTATTTAATTTTGTTCTTTCATAGCTAATATTTCTTCTATGTATATGCTTTAATGTTTTTTTTCCTCTACAGTTAGTTTTCAAAAATTTCATTTTTGTGAATCTTGGTATGATTTTATTCATATTTTTGTGCAAAAGTTTCAGGTGTTTTTGAAATGTGCTGCTATAATTATAAATAAATTCAGAAATTTTAAATCTTTAAGTATTTATTGCCTACCCCACTCCACTTGGAGAATTCTAACTATGTGAACTGTTATATGACTGATCTGTAAACTCTTTCTTCATGTTTATTTTAAACAGTCTTTCTTGTTACATTCATTTAAGTTTGTAAGTTTTTACAATGTGCAATCTATTATTAATCTCATGTTATGTGTTCATTTCAAAAGTATTTTTGTATAAGTCACTCTGTCTACATCCTATATCTTTCACATTTAATATTTGTCTACAATTTTTAACTTGCTATATAATTATTATTGATTTTCAATAAATTTAATGAGTTAAAAAATTCAGTTGTGCAATATAAAATTAAGAGTCTGAAAAAGTCTATGACTATAGACAACAATATTGTACTACGCACTTTAAAAACTTTTAAGAGGACTAGCCAGATAACCCAGCAGACTAAAGCACCTGCTTAGGCAGGCGCAGGACCAGGGACCCCTGACCTGCTATGCTGACCCTGACCCCGGAGTTTGCTGAGACAAGGAATGACACTGCGCATGGTGTTGCACTCCTGTAATCTCAGCGCTTGGGAGGCTGAAAACAGGAAGATCACTACGAGTCCGCTCTGTGTAGTGAGACCCGGGAGAAACTGTGCTAAATACATTAAAAAAAATCTTTTAAGAGACTATTAAGTTTTAAGTGTACACAGCACAATAAGATTTTTTTTTTAAATTCTATGTTTTAGTTGTGTTGCCGAAATAGACATTTTTTCTCCTCAATTTATCCTTCATATTATGCTGGGATACTAATATGATTGCATCTTTTCTTTGCTCAAAGCTCTTTTAAGGTGTATTTAAAAGAAAAGATAGTGGCTGGTGAGATGGCTCACTGGTCTAAAGCACCTGCTCAGAACAAGCTTAGCAAAGCACA
>NW_004524604.1:13624484-13633085 GCF_000260255.1 Octodon degus | reverse complement strand
AAAAAAAAGAAAAGAAAAGATACATTCACCATTCAGATAAAAAGTACTCTAACGATAAAACAAAGTTTTCATGACTTCTATAGTAAACACTGATTTCTACACCTTTTCCTTTCATAACAATACTCTGCTATGTGACACTCTATTGTACACACATCTGTATTTTTGTCTATGTTTTCTATATATATCCTATTTGTTCCATGTTTAGCACAAATCTTCCTTTGCCTTCAGAATTTATTTCACAATCACTAGCTCAGCTGAGCTACCAATGAGTTCAGATGTGATAAATTATTTTTCATCTTTATCTCTAAGGTGTATTTCTCATATCTCTATTATGTGAAACATTTCTAATTTTGTATAACTTCTTTTTGTATTGTGACTTTTGGAGAATAAAGTTTGACATCATTTATCATTGCGTCCTGAGTACCAATTAAAAAAAAAACTTTAAAAAGTAAGTAAAATGGATTCACTTACACATTTTAAATAAATTACTAATTAATTTATTAGAAGAGTATTAGCTTCTTATGTAAGCTAATCTAAAAGTTGTCATTCAAGACTGAAAATTCCCTGAATAAATGGCAGTGCTGAAGTTTGTCTATGGTAGGACTGACTTGGAGTGAAAAATGAAACTCATATTTAGTTGTAATCATCTATAGTGGAGCTCATAGCCAGGAGACTTAGGCATTTGGTCATCTGGTTAATGCTAGAACATTTAAATTAAACCCACCTTTTAAAACCCTCTCAAAAGGCATTAGTTTAGAGCTCAACAATCTATACTTCCAATACATTTGGTATTCCCACCCCAAATATTCTCTGTTTCTTCCCTTGCAAATGAGATGAATAATTTGGTCAGCAACTAAGGATTATTTTGTATGCAAAAATGCATTTTAATACTATTAGAGCAACATTACAATGAATTTGAAGTAGAGCAACAGCCATTTCATATCTTCCATTTTGCAGTCACAAAAGTATGTGTTGTCATCAAGTAGAATAGTAGGCTAAATTGCATTTATAATTTAGATTACTTTTTACTTAAGTAAAATACCCAATTTTACATTACTCATTACGCATAACATTTAAAGTGTTCATATCCATATTGGAATATTATTGCTGATAAGACGATGGCTATGATTTCCAACCTGTGTAAACTACATTCTGCTCTAGTAGAAGCTCATTGTTTAAAAATTTTTTGATTATGAGGGAACAGGGCAGGAAATATATGTTATAGCCAAGAGCCAATCTAAAACCAACAATGTGAAAATATCATCTTGGGGTTTTTGAAAAGGATACTTTAAATATTTTCAGCAAGTGCTATTTTGATATCTCAAGATTATAGTTTTTAATAACAAGGTAAACAATAATATTCAGTTTTTAAAAGAGATAAACCTACTTCAAAGACAAGCCCAGTGATCACTTAATGATCTTGAATATAAATGATGTATACTGAAGGCCAATGTGTCACCCACTTTTCTTTAATTTTTCCAGCCCAATCTTCTTATTTCATATTTAGGAAATTCTTTTTCTTTCTTTTCTTTTTTTTTTTTTAGCCTCATATTAGGTGGGGTTCCTCATGGCACCCAATGGGATATAACATCTGCTGGTGCTGACTAAGGGCTCAGAATGGCTGAGCCTGAGGAGTTGGCGCATTGAAAAGGGTGTGGTGAAAGCCTCACTGCTGAAACAAGGAAGAACCTCCTGGGGACAATTTGATGAAGTTAATGATTCAGCATAATTGTCTCCATACAATTCTAACCTAAAATACGAATGCGTGTTCAACAGACCACAATGCCTTTGTTTCTCAACAAAATGGTGAGTTTAAGTCAGTTCCAGACTTCTTTCCAGTTGAAGTTCCCTGATATCCATACAAAGATAGTCTGCCTCTCATATCTTCGTTCATCTCTCTAATGAGAGTTTGGTGGTCCAGACACAATGATATCACTTTCATTGAATTTTTTAGTCTTTTTAGTTATAGTATGCATTACTGTTGTCTAATGACATGCTGAGCAGAAGTAGAAGACAGGAAATGATGGGTATTTATTACTACTTTATCACTGTAAAACATAAGTATAGTCCCAATTTATGAAGTTAAAGTAAGATGCATTTATAGTGATATGAGAAACATATTAATAATATTGTAATTGTGAAGGGATCATTTTTCTCTTTTAATATTAGTTATATAAACTCATTATGATCTTTGTTGTCAATATGTAGTGAAAATGACCCATATATTTTTAAGAATTTCATATAAACATGAAATAGTCCTGGCCAGATAGCTCAGTGGACTAAAGCTTCTGCTTAGGCAGGCATAGTGACCGGGGTCTCTGTTGTGCCTGCAGGCTTTACGCCCAGGGTGCATTGATACTGTGACCGAGACTGGGCATGGTGGTGCTTGCCTGTAATCCCAGTGTTTGGGAGGCTGAAAACAGGAAAATCACTACAAGTCTGATCTGTGTAGTGAGACCCTGTAGACTTATACTAAAATACATAAAAATAAAATAAAATAGTCCTTGAGAATTTATGGCAAATTGAAATTATTAGAGGTAACTGTTAGTTATGACCCATGCAATCAATCAGACCAGGCAATCCGATGTGAGTAGAAGATTCATTGGGTGCAGGGGCCGGGGAGATGGCTCAGTGGAATAAGCACTTCCCTGGCATGTGCAAGGGCCTGAGTTTAATCCCTGGTTCTGGAAAAAAAAAAAAAGGTTTATTGGGGGCAGCAAGAAGGCTGGCTGCCTAGTGGACCAACACGGCAGTGAATAAAGGGGGGACAGGAGACTTTATAGGATATTTGGTTTGTACAGGACCTTTAATGCTAACAAAGGAAAGTTTTGTGGCTGCTTGCCCAGGTCAGAGTCAGGTGGACCTGATGTGCAGTTTGGGGTTTGGCACTGCGTGGGCCAGCAGGGGAGAGAGTTCAGGGGCAGGGTGCCTGTGAAACAAAGAAGGAGAGGGTTTGGGGCAGGATGGTTTGGAAAGTCTGAATCCTAACCTGTCAGTAACCAGCATCAGTTATTTAAAAGAGGTGAAATCTAAGTTCATTTCTACTCCAGCGATGTGTAAATCAGAATGAGACAGAAGGAAATGAGCACAGTGAGCTTGAACATTTGTCAGGTCCTTTTCGGAGCAGCAATGTATTTCAAAACATTAAGGCAATGATGATGGTGTGACTACTAAAACTACATAAGTAGTTTGGAGATGTTTGGGGTATAAATGGGGATCCGTCTGATTTTAGAGGCTTTATCTAGCGCAGATGTGAGATAATGAAGATAGCTAAGAGAAATAGTAAGGCAATAGGTAAGTAATTTGCTGTGTGGTCTTGTATTGTAGGGAGATTTTAGAGCTATCGTTGTGAGCTTTTCTGTAATCCTCATTGTGTGTCTCTATGTGAGGTCCAAAAATGGGCAAGCGATGGGAAAGGCAGGCACGAGTGGAGCAGTGGATGGGAAGACCCGTCCTGCCTCTGTGGGCTTCCATAGGATTTCAAGGTAGTGTTTTGCATGTGTAAAATCAGATGGGAACTCTACTGATAATTTTATTTATTTGGAACAAAATAACTTCCTCAAAATTAACTGGATTAAAATTGCTAGGATAACACAGATATACAAAAACTGCCCCAAACAGCAGAATTATAAAACTTTTTCTTTCCATAAAAGTTTTTCCAGCTAGAGTGCATGTAGAACATGACCCTGGCATAAGAAACAGGGAAAAGGTATTGAAATGACTGAGACTCTTTATATGTATCTAGTAAATGTATAGTCTCTGTCATAAACACTGAACCCCATATGATATAGTTTATGGCATATCTACTGTACAATGACATATATTATTGCTTGCAACAAAAATACCACGATGGCACCGCCCCTTCCTGGTAAGCTTGAAGTTATTAGTTTGATTTCTGGTATCAAAATAAATAAATTACTTAATTAATAAGACAAATTAAGATTAGAACCTGACTTGAAAGTTTGTTTAAATTGTTAAATAATATGTTTGAAACCATGAAGTTTATTTTTAAAATTGTTTACAACTAAGTATATAGTTAAATTAATACTATTATTTTTTAAAAAATCTGCTCATTAGCAAAAATAACAAATAACATTTTATTTCATTTCTTTATTATTTGTATTTATTTATTTTGTACAGAGTCTCACTACACAGCTCAGACTCATAGTGATCCTTCTGTCTCATCCTCCCAAGGACTGGGATTACAAGCATGCGCCACCACACCTGGTTTTGGTGGCTGGCTCAGCACCAGGGTTCTAGGGCCCACACCACACGCATTACTGGGTATTGAACCTGGGTCTTGTGCTTGCCAGGCCAGTGCTTAGACTGCCAATCTAGCTCCTCAGCCTTTATTTGATTTCTTAGGGGCCAGAGGGATAGCTCAGTGGCACAGCACCTGGGCAAGGTCCTGAGTCAATTGCCGTACTCATCCAGAAAAGTACACCTTCTTTCATTTCTCACCCTAAAAGCTTTATATACTTTGTGATATACACAAAGCAATGTGTTCTGTAATTTATAGACAGATACATATAATATGTATTAGTGTAGCTTCACAAAGTCTTATCACAAAAGACTCAAATGAGTTCAAATCTGCTGATTTCAGAGAAATATAACTTAACTTTTGAGTCCATTCAGAGAAGAATCAAAACTGCCAGAGAAAATATATTATAATGCTAAGGTAAATGGTGAAGCCAGAGTTCAAATTCAGGTCTCTTATTTCATAGACTACAATATTAGTGCAATGTACAGAGTCTCCTAAAGTCTAAACCCTTCTGTTTCCTTTCAAGACTGTACATATGTCTCTGTTGAACTCTGTAAATTTTAAGATACTGCCATACAGTTGATAGGACACTTTCTGGGAAAAACATTATGACTACAAACAGTAGTTCATTCAATGTTTTCATGCTGGGGGACCTGCTTTTCAATCTATATATCATTATACTCATAACAAAAAATATTTTAAAGCAAAAAACCTTGAAGTAGAAATCTGAAATTCAGTGCCCAGTTTACCTCCAGGTTAAAATTTTATAAAAACTAAAATAGCTTACTTAATTCCCCATCTTCAGTCGGCTGTTTGTGTTGAAGGAACATGAAACTTGACATAACAAATCACCCACCAGAAGTGTACAATGAGCTCCTTAAAGGTTTTATTTCATTTTCTTTTCAAACTTGGACATCTAATATTGATCCTTTTGAAGCCTGTAAGCAAAGATTAAAACAATCTAACATGCTATCTACAGGTGTGCCATGATGAATTATGATCCCTCCCTAATCCAGGGAATGAGAAGCCTGCGGTACATAACAAGTTGTTAATCAGTACAGTGGCGCAAAAGATCAATCTTTGATTCCTGTGTTCACAAACTCTGTTTATTTGGTCACATTAGAGAACAGGCTGTGGTGTTGGAATGGATTCCCAGAAATGATGAATGTAATTGTCAAAACTGCCAAGGTCAATGTATAATGTTCATAACAGAACTAACCCAATTCAAGCACCTTCCATTTGTCATTCATGCAATTTGATCTCCAGTTCTCTTTACAAAAACATATGAAAAGGGAAGACTGCTGTGTTCGTTGCAGTGGAATCTTTGGCACTTTCCACTGTCACTCAGGTCAGTGACTTTCTCAGACAGAGATCATTTATACACAGCTTTTCTTTTCTTGGGGCATTTGGCCAATAATTTGAAATACGAATTTAATAAAGAAAAAAATCAGTCAAAGAATCTGTATGCATTTTCATGCTATCGTGTAAATGATTTTAAAATTATAAATCAGAATCTTTCTTATCATCCTCTACTTACTTTTAGCATATACTCTTTTTTAGCATTTGACAGTATTTTATGGAAATTTATTCCAATACCAGCATTTAAAAAATGGCTTTTTCTTGAGAAACTTTCAAGTGCTGAAAAATTAGAAATATTTTTAAATTTAAAAACTTACATAAGTGCCTAGTATAATATTATCTATTCAAATTTTAAAATAATATAACCCTGAATTTTTCTTCATTTTGTTTGAATAACAGGTTTTCTATTGTGACTGATGAATTCATGAGCCCTATCATAGATGCAGTCAGTTAACAATTAGACACGTTATTTATTCTAGAATTTTATGAAATCAGTAACTGCTGGAAATTTCTAACAGCGGTGCTTCATTCTGTGCATCTGTGATACATGTTAGATGCAGGGTCATGCTTGACATGAGCAGTAGAATTAAAGCTTCCGCATGCAACATTGTTCCCTACTGTATCTCCGGCTCTTGTGTGAGTGTATTGTAAAGGCTAGAGAAGTATTTATTAAAAGAAGAAAAATAAAAGAAACAAAAATAAAATAAAAAGACATTATTCAGAGTTGAAGTATACATCTTTATTAAACTATATATATGTTAGTGATTTTATAACATCCAAAATTACAAACAGTTTGAGATTATCAATAAGATTATATAATATTTCTAAAGCTAAAATGGTGTATTTGTTATATTAGAACATAACATTTAAAAATAACTTGGTGAAAATGCAGCTTTTTTTTCAAAGCAGTAATCAAACCTGCAATGAGGAACAACACTGAGGAAACTCTTCTTGGTCCTGTTCTTCACTTTAAATATAGTCTTTATTTTTTAATTAGAAGATAATAGAGATCATCAAGCTTAAATATGAAATAGAATTGTATATTCACACGATCTAGAATATATACCCACATGCAAAAATTATGAATTTTCACAGATAGTTTCTAAATGTTAAGTTGAGATGTGATTGTCCCTAAAATTATGGCTTTTTCTTTGCTTATTGTGCAGGTCTAGTAGACAGAGATAAATTAGAAATAATAAAGTGTGTGAATTATTGTAGGTGACAAAAGTTAAAAACATAATAGGAAGTGGGGACAGTATTTTTAAAGTTTTATGAAAAACATGTTTGATACATTTAAAATTAAGATTAATAGACAATAGAGCCTGGGGGATATATGGATACATAACTCTGAAAAATTTTATCTTTTCCTCCGGAAGAAAAAAAAATGCTTGAGCTTCCCTGGCTGACATGATCAGAGGGAGATAGGACAGCTCTGATTCGTGTAACTGAGTCTCAGTTCCCTCATTTATAAAACAAGATTTTAAAAATTCCTTTGAAGGTCAAATGAGAAGTTTTGATAGCTTCGTGTAAACTGTCAAGTGCTACACAAATGTTACCCATTATTCTTACAATTATCTCTTGCACATGCATGTCATATGGTTCATGGGAGAGTCTCGTAAAAGAGCTCAGAAAACATCTCTGCTGCTTAGCTTTTGTTTTGCAACCGTTTCATCATTTTTACATGTGAAAACTTTTTGAGGAGTGTTTGTACTTAAAAAACTAGAGAGTAAAAAGAAGATAGTAGAATTATTAGACTATAATTATACTAAATTCATTGATTTTAGTTTTTCATAAAAATAAATTACACTAATTCCAAAAGGTTTTCTTGAGAGATCTGAAATGCTTTATTTTCATTTGAAAAGGTTGTGCCACTGCTACTTAGTTTTACACATTCCTTGAAGATCCGATGACTTTTCCTTATGATAAAATAGAGAAAATAAAGGCTTAGCGCTACTTGTCTTTCTTACCACAAATAATTATAATAAGTAAATTACTTTGGGCTGGGGGACTAGCTCAGCAGTGTAGCCTCCGCCTGATAGTCATGAGGTTTTGAGTCCAATTCTTGGTACCCCCTCAAAAAAAAACCCCAGTAAATTACTTAACCTATATTTTATATGATTTATTTTACTGCTTCTATCACTCTTCTATGATAAATGCTTATTTACATTCATAACAAAATTATCTTTAAGTTTTATTTTGTTTGTTCTAAAAATTAAAGCAATAAAGAATACTGTTTATACTTATATTTTATCAATATTATTCCAGATAATGCACTTGTGTTGCTGTAGAAATCATGCATACAAATATAAGTTGAAATAAATGTTAGAAAAAAACAAGTTTCATTTTATCTATTCCTTGAGTAGGAACTTACCATTAGGAAGTTAGGAACTTACCATTCACTGTAAAATAAAAAAAATGATCACAACTCCAGGTTGGACCCAAATTTAACTATGATTATAAGAAATGTAAAACATCCATTTCAAGCAAATGAAAAGTTTTCTAATACTGTTGACATCAACAGTAGCTTTATTTCAGTAGAAAACAAAAAAGTCAAGTTTCATATCTATGCCTATAAATTATAATTTGCAAGCCATCAAAATAATGACAGCATGATAAAATTACATATAGAAATTGTGGGTATAAGAATTTTATTGATATTACTAATTTTATGGAAACAATAAGGAATGCTTCATGTTATTATATCATAATATTTAGTATTTCTCTTACATTTGAAGTCATTAAAGATAACTTTTAAACATAACTGTCGCTAATGTGTTATTGTAGTAGAAATTTCAAGTTTATATATATTTAAATAAAACATCAGAAAATCATAAATGTTCATAAATGTTCATAAACTCCGTGTTCAGATTGATGTATAGTTTAACTCTCTATACATTTTGCCTTATAACTACTACATGATTTTACTGTATCCATATAATATGTGCTTTCAGAAAAATAGGTTTCTAGGTTTTCTTCTCTCT
>NW_004524604.1:13602485-13624359 GCF_000260255.1 Octodon degus | reverse complement strand
TTCTTTCTTTCTTTCTTTCTTTCTTTCTTTTTCTTCCTTCCTTCCTTTCTTTCTTTCTTTTCCATGGTCTCTCTACACAGCCCAGACTCGTAGTGATTCTCCTGATTTCTACCTCCCAAGTGCTGGGATTACAGGCGTGAGCCACCACGTCTGGACTCCATCCCTGGCTCAGCGTGCCCGGCGCCCGGCTGGCGCTGCATGCCAAGTCAGGATCAAATCTTGACCCCTGCACTTACCTAAGCAAGCGCTTAGTCTGCTGAACTATACCGCCGGCTCTAAAAGTATGATTCTGATACATGGGAAAAAATATGCATCCTAAAGTTCAAGAAAGGGTATGATAGTTTGTGAGACTAATGTTTTACTTTTAAACTCCAACCTAAAGGGTTTGTATGTATTTAAATACAGATGCATGGCTGTAAAATCTAAGTTTTACTAATGCACACGTTAGTGTTATATAATTTACTTAACCCACATTTTTATACTTCTAAAATCTGAATCAGGATATTAATTTGATGTAATGCTAACTAAATCTGTATTAATATTAATTTTAATTATTCCAGTAACATTAACCGCTGATGACTTCATTCTCCTTAGTCCCTGTTGGTGATCTGAAAAGCAATTCTCAGTCTAACCAAATTCTCTGTGTGTCATCCGCAAGAGATTGTCACTTTGCTGTGGATTGTAACCTCCAACACTGCCACTTTCTCCATGTAACAGCGCTACCTTTGCACATGTAATGAACTTTGTCCGTGCTTTAAAAAGTATCAGCTCGGGGAATGTAAGGCCATGCTGAGAATGCATCTATTGTTTCTATGTATCTAATTGACCTTTCATGATATAGAGAATAAGAGGAAAATCAATGTTACTTAAGAGACAGTCCAATATGATCTTTACTATTAACATGCTGAACACATTTCTGTCAAGGCATACTGACACCTAAACATCGTTAAGAGTATCACAACGACTTCTCATTAATAACATTTCTATTAATCACTGTTGCCCAGAACTGGAATCTGACTGGGAAATCCCCTGGTGGAAATTGCTATAATCGTTCAACTACAGGAATGAATATTTTTCAGCATAATTATTTCTGTCGTCTTATTGAAAAATATCCCATTAGATGGCAGCTTTTAGTTACGTAAATCGTGTTGATTAATTTTTAATTTCCAGCATTTATATGACATTGCACAAGTAAAGATCTATGATAATTTAAATGGTTTACTGAGCAATTATTAAAATAACTCACAGTAATTCAAACATTCATTTACTTACTATAAGTGCCATACATCATTAACTCCTGATTAAAAACAAAGTTTGCAAATTGCAACTGCTGAACTGATCACTAAGATATGTATTTCATTTTATAAAAATATTCATACCACGTAGGATATTGCAGTTTCAAGGATAAAGCTGTAGTATAAATGTTTCAAGTAAGACAATTTAAATTTTCCTACAAGTATGGAATCTCAATTGTACACTCAAGTACCTATTTGTGCCTCTTGGCAGACCTTGTAAGTATCACAGTGTTTAGTGATTTCAATACCTCTTTTATTTAAAACAAGCAACAAGTTTGAGTTTTAAGAACAAAGAATCAGTTCTGAGTCTCAGCAAACATTATATATTTTTAAATGTTTAGATAATTTTCAGTTTCTTAATTTGTATGGAAATACACCTTAGCTTATAACAAATGCTACATTAGCAGGTAACATTACTCAATAAATATGCAATTTCTTAAACAGAGCATAAATGTACCATACAATGAAATGTTCATCATATCGTACTTCTATGATGATTATTCAAATAACTTAAGCATCACTTAATGATGGGGCCACATTCTGAGGAGTACAACAGGCAATTTTGTTATTGCATTAATAGCTCAGAGTATATCAGCACACACCTACATGGTGTAGGTTAGTCACTATACGTGGCCTTTTGATAGGTGTGATAAGTATAGCAATGCATTAGGTCGATGCCAGCATGACACAGCATGCTGTTTGCAATAAAAATTTTATTGGATTATTTTGAGGTGTATAATATTCAGATCTATTTTCCGGGGAATTTGCACTCGTATAAGCCATTACTGATCACTTTTGGTCACATTTCCCTCCTCCCCACTTTCGTCAATCTCCTTCCTCATCTCCAGAGTATCTGCCTTCCTGTTTCATACAGTCTCTACTTGATGCTTCAAGTTACTTACATTTTAGATTTCTCATGTGAGGGAAACCAAATGTTTAATTGTCTGTGTCTGACTAATTTCACTTAACATAGTTTTGGGAACCATCCATTTCCTTGCAAGTGAGATGAATTGCCTCTCTTATATGGCTAAGTAAAATCCTAGTGTATATGTAACTCATATTCTTTCTCTTTTTTTTGGTGGAACCGGGGATTGAACTCAGGCCCTTGTGCTTGCCAGGGAAGTGGTTATTCTACTGATAACTCGTATTCTTTATCTATCCTTCTATTGATGCCCTTGATCCAATTATGAATGCATGAGGCTTTGCAGGAAAATCTGTATAAACTGTAACAGAAGTCATGCTCCATCATAATAAATAATTTTTCAAATTTCTTCTGGATCTTCAGACAAGCTTAAAAGAAAAATTAAGGCTCTACCTCCAACGCATGCTGAGACTTGAGACTGAGCCTGGTGACACATCTGTAATCCCAGCACTTGGGAGTCTGAAAACAGGAGGATCACTATGAGTTAGATCTACACAATAAGATCCTGTAGACCCTGTCCTAAAATACAAAAAAAAAGGAAAATTAAGTCCACAAAATTTTAATATTCTAAATCTTAAAATTTATACTTTGAGAATTTTTAACTTTTTTTTATAATTCTTTAAAAAACATAGATGATTTTTGTACTTGAGTAGTTAAAAAAAAGTTGGCAGATAAAATTGCTCATCATATTTGTTTTCCAAAAACTTAAGCTAAATTTATTAAAACTTCACTGATACATATTTATAAGCTTTTGTAAATTTAAGTAAGAGAACATATTTTTTATTTTTCTTTCAAAAATTTATTTTTGTGGGGCTGGGGAGATGGCTCAGTGGAATAAGTGCTTCCCTGACAAGCACAAGGGCCTGAGTTCAATCCCCAGTTCTGAAAAAAAGAAAAAAAAAAGAAAAGAAAAAATTTATTTTTGGTATTAGGAATCGAACTTAGGACCTTACACTTGCCCGGCAGGCACTTATGCCACTGAGCTAACTCACTGGTCCCTTTCAATATATTTATAGTTCAGTTAAATAAAAAAAGACCAATAGCTACAATGTATAATGACAATTATTACCATAACACATGGCAATGTCAAGGAAAAAAGTGGAGAACAAGATCCCCACAAGTCAAGTCTACCCTTTCTTATTTTAAAAGCTAAAAGCCTTCGGAGTTCTCAGGTAAGTTAAAGCTGTCTTATTGACCAGTTATGTGTACAGGAACGAGTGCCAGTTTAAAAATAACAAAGTAAATGGTTAGAATTTCCACGCCCTTCGAGAATGCCCCTAACTGAGAAGAAGGTGCCAGTGAGCAATGGATTAGCTAGAAGAAGCACAAACGCAAATGCTATCGGTAGATGAGAAAATTAACATCAATTTGGATAGAGGTACATGTAGCTATTTAAATATTTTTCCAAGGAAATACTTTGGCTAGTGTCCTATTTTGAGATAATGAAATTCAAAAGTGTTGGAATTCCAGCTATCAGTAATAGATACTGTCATTCCTGGTAACTACAGCGCAGAGAGATAGGTGGAACAATTGTCCAAATTAATGAACTCGGTAAATGTAAGGACAGTTTTCAGAACTAATGTTTTAATCCCAAAGGTTTCAACTTTCCACTAAAATATATGGCCATAACATAGCTTGCATACTGTCACCAAAGAGCTCCTGAAACTCATATGTGGGTGCAACTGTTTCATAAACTTTAACAAATCATTCCTAGTCAGTAACACAGACCTTAGTGCCTATTGTACTTCAAAACTACTGTCTATTTTTAACAAAAATTTTTATTTTTATAAGGTTTGTAGAAAAAAATGATACCTTAGCTTTCCCTAAGACTCAGATCTTTTAACAGCAACAGCACTGCACTGGATGCACTGTAGAAAACAGACTGTAATAGTAGAATACCTCACAAAATAGCAGTAATAACATAGCCTATATGCACCCTTTGGTTTACTGTTGCCCTCAAGAGATACTTTTGTTCTAAATTGTTGCTGTTCGTCTTATAAATACCCCATGAATAATTAATTCTGACCTTTCCTAACAATTTCTATAGAAGAATATCAAGGTAAATGTAACTAATATTGTATGCTCATTCTGTTTATTTCCATGTTACCTAAACTACTTTCATACATCTTTTTATTTATTTAATCATCCAGTCTGTTATACAGAAGACATCCAATTGCAATTTTTAAATTTTGCTCTTTTAGCCCAGGTAGATGTTTTTCCTCCCATTCTCCTCCCTGATATTCACCTTATAGAAATGTCTTAAATGTGGTACTCAGAAATAAAAATGACAATAATAAATCATACAAACAATAATAGCCATTATTGAATCACATCTGAAGACCACGCAGTGTTTTAATAGTTTTGTATGCATTCTTTCACTTAATCTTCATAACAGGTCTTTCATGTATATTTGTAGCATTTCTGTCAGCACTGGTTACTGACTTCTTTGAGTCTGGTGAGGTAGATCAGAAAATGTATGCAACAAGTTGCAAAAATGGAATTAATGGCTACAGAAAAGAGCAAGAGGCAACAGCAGCCCAGACTCAATGTAATCTGGCCCAACAGGGCTCAGGGACTGTGGGATAGGCGGAATGTGACTTTTCTTGCAATGCAGCTGGAGAACCTAAAAAGGCAGCCTGCACAGGCTGACAAACCTGGAGGTGCAGGAGTCACTAGGACAAAGCTAAGACAGAGTCTGGTCTCCCCCTTACTTCATGGTATTGCACTCCAAGAAGACCTACAGCTACTCTTCAGAGCTGTATTAAGAAACAGAAGAGAGCTGGGTCAGCCAAAGGCCACCTGGAAAAGCATCGTACAGCAAATGTTCTTTTTGTCTCATTAGTAATGAGAGACTGACTCTGGATCCTCTTTTATATACTTACACATTTTACTGTTATTGTAAAGTTATTAGCACAAACTTACTCTCACTATATAATTGATATCAGTCTCCTGTAAATCTTAAATATCTAAAGATTTTATTTTTTTCTGTATTTTAGGGAAGGGTCTACAGGGTCTCACTGCTTAGATAGGACTTATAGTGATCATCGTGTTTACAGGCTCCGAAGTGTTGAGATTACAGGTGTGCACCACCACGCCCAGTCTCAATTGCCATCTCAGCCTGCCCTGGGGGCAGGGCCAGCATGGCAGGCCCAGTGATCAAATCCGCAGCAGCTGCTCCTGCTTGCAGGCGCTTGAATTACCTGATTTAATTTCACAAGGAAGTCAATAAAACATAAGATTTCTACAGAAAAGTAGACTGAGTTTGAATTGGCAGCCTTGTTCAGTTTATCACTTATTGCTTTAGTTAATGTTAGATTATTTGCTCTTGGTTTGAAATTAAAATACTTTTTATAATCAGCATTTCAGAGTTCTGACATGGAAGGGCTGAGTGTCCAAAGTCGTTCTCTACAATGTTACTTTTCTGAAGTGATAGCATCACTAAATGAAAGGTATTTCTAGCAGAAATGGAGTGATGTGTTTGACTCCTGTCTTATAAATTCTCTTAGTTTACCACTGTTGCAACCAACTCCCCTTCTTCTCACTGAGCAGCTTCCTTACAAAGAACCTCATATTTCCTCTTTGTATCACTTGAAGTTTTATTTTCTTTCTAAAACACACAATCTAGGGGCTGGTGAGATGGCTCAGTGGTCTAAAGCACCTACTTGGAACAAGCTTAGCAAAGCATCAGGGACCGCGGTTCATTCCCCCAGCACCACATGCCAGCCAGCCCCGCCCCCTGGTGGGCTGAGCTGGCTACACACACACACACACACACACACACACACACACACACACACACATAAATAAAATACACAATCTACTTGTGGAATCACCTTTTATGTTCTTCACGGTTATAATTTATAATGAAGAAATTCTACTACAAATTATAGAAGTGCAACATATCTAGTTGACCTAAATAATGTTGGAGACGTGTTCTTTTAAAGAGGTTTACTTGTGATTTCTAGTCAATAACGAAATGTGGAATTAGCAATACTTGGTGCTTCATCCTCCAAAATCAGCTGTAAAACACATACATACATGAAAACTAAGTGAAGAGGCCAGGAGCTTGCAAGCCCTAAAAGAAAATACTTATTCTGAGCTAGTCCCTGCTTCCCTTTGGCCACTATTTCTCTCCTTATCTAAAAAAGCATTACTTCAATCCCCTGGCCTGCCATGTTTTTCCTCTTTTCTTCTTTTCTCTTCCTTCCTTTCTCCCTCCCCTTCACCCTCCTCAGTTCCTCTTCTCATATGAATATTTTCTACCCATGGTACAATATCTATTATGTATTTTCATCTATATTTACACTTTCCATTTCTCACCCAGAGAAACCATGTGATATGTAAGCATATGTGTCTGATTTATTTCATTGAAGAGGATATTCTCAAGGTGCATTCATTTATCTAGAAATGTTTCAACTTTATTATTTATGACAGAGTAGTATTCTATTATACAAAAAACACATCACTTTTATTTATTCATTTGTGGATAGGCATTTGGTCAGTTTCCAAGATTTAGCTATTACAAATTGCATTGCTATAAATCTTGGTGTGCATAGATATCTGTCCTGAGATGCTTTTAATTCTTTGTGCGTGTGTGTGTGTGTGTGTGTGTGTGTGTGTGTGTGTGTGCTTGTGTGTACTTTAGGGAAGGATCTACAGGGTGTTCAGTGTCTCACTAGTAGATTGAACTCATAGTGATCCACCTGTTTACAGCCTCTCAAGAGCTGGGATTACAGGCACTGGCCACCATGCCCAATCTCAATTGCCATATCAGCTCACCCCGGAGGTGGGACTGGCATGGCAGGCCAAAGGATTGACCCCTGGCCCCTGTACCTGCTTGCAGGTGCTTTAATCTGCTAATTTAGTCAGTCTTTTAATTCTGTTAGGAAAATATAAGAGGAATAGGTTGAATGGAACTTCTAGTTTTAGTTTTCTAAGGAATCTCCACAATGATTTCCACAATGGTTCACCACTTTATACTCGCACCATAGTGTAGAAGGATTTCTTTTTCCCCACATGCCAGCATTTGTTATAGATTTCTTGATAATAACTATTATTTCTGGAGTGAGAAGGAATTTCAGTGTCCTTTTAATTTGCATGTCTCAAATTACCAGTGATGTTGAACATTTCTTTGTATTGTCATTGGTATTTCTTTATCCGAGGAGTATCTACTCAATTCAGATACCCATGTTTGATTGAGTCTTTATATTTAAGGGTAGAGTTTTTTGAGTTCTTTATATAGTCTAGATATTAATCCTTTTTGTATAATCTTGATGATTTGCTTCATTCTATTTGCCAGTATCTTATTGATGATTTTTACATCTCTGTTCATGAGAGAGTTTGGCCTGTAGTTCTATTTTTTTTTGTTGAATCCTTGTTTAGTTTTGGTAACAGAGTAATGATTGCTTTGAGGAATGAGTTTAGGAGTTTTGTTTTTCCTTCAATTTCACTAAAGAGTGTGAGGTGTATTGACATTAGATTTTCTCTAAATTTCTTGTAGAATTCAGGAGTAAGTCCACTGAGACCTAAGCTTTTCTTTGTTTGTAGTTTTTTTAATTGCATCTTCAATTGCTTTCACAGCTATTGGATTATTTAGAATTTTTATCTTTGATTCAAGTTTGATAATTCATATATATCTAGGATTCTGTTCATTTCTCTAGGTTTTCACTCTTATTTGGTTTTTTATATGGTGATGTTTTATTCTTATTTTTTAATTTTCTCTGTATTTTAGGGAAGAGTCTATATGGTGTCCAGGGTCTCCCTACTAGGTCGGACTCATATTCACTCTTATTTGGACACAGGGTTGTGAAGTAGGTATTGACAATCTTTCCACTTTCTCAGGATCTATTTTGATTTCACCCTTTTCATTCTTATCTGCATAGATTAAATACTTAGTGAGATACTCAAATTATTAATGATTTTAAAAGAGAAGTAGACTGAAAAAGCTTCCATTTTACTATATCCTTACGTGAACAAGAGAAAAGTAAAAAAATAAAATAAAATAAAACAGGAATATGAAACTGTCATCTTAGATTACAGACATATGAAAAATTATGCATTTTATTTTTTTCTTGTGTTGTGGTCAATTCTAAAATAAAGCATGGATTTTGTTGTTTCAAATTTTTAAAAGGTGATAAACAGTAAAGTCCAGAAAGAGAAGTTAAAGGCCATGGAATGAATGCAATATATCATCTATTAGCTGGAGTATCATACAGGTAAGGAGAAGAGGTTTGACTTTGAACGATTAGCAAACAAAAAAGAGTAAATTTTTAAAAAATTATAGTAGAGATAAAACAGGATGTTTGTTCATTAGAAAAGTTGTGCTTTTAATTGTGTTCAGATTTTAAGCTTTTCAGATATCAGAAAATCTTACCTGTGAATCAATAATTCTGGAAGAAATATAGCAGCGTTTGAAGGAAAGAAATGGATCTAGGATAACAGTGAATTGGGTTTCTACCTGTTCTTAGGTTTTACTTTTTTATCTTTATATTGAAGGGATTTAATTGTAGATTTCTATGTATTTACTAAATATTAGTCCACGTTTGGCATATGTAATGTTTACCCTCCTTGTGTGGAGATGGCCTCTGCACATCTTCCTTCCTTATCCCCTTCTCCTTCCCCTCTCCTCCTTAACTTCCCTCTATCTGTCAGTCCTTTTCACATAAGAGAAAGATCTGCCTCTTTAGTTCTTATTAAGTGTACTTTATTTTGCTCTGTATTTATACTTTGGCCTTCTCATATAAGAGAAACTGTAATATACTTAAGCCAAAGTCAGCTTTATTCTTCTCACCCCTGCCTTACCTCACATACATGTCGACCTTTTGTAGTTTGAACAAAGGTGTATTAGATTTCTCAAGTTGCTTGTAGAAAGTCCATTTTAGATTGATATATTAATGATGCACAGATTCCAAAAGGCTGTTGTTAGTCTTTTGCTGAAAAATGGGATGACAACATGCGTTGCTTCAGTGTTCACAAATACTAGCAACAAAACATCTCATTCCGATGCGTCACATTTAACTATCTTTTAAAAATGAAAATAATAGGAAAGTAAAAAGAAATGAAGATCATCATTAAAAACTACCCATCTTTATGAACAACATCAATCTGAACTCATCACCCAGATTTATAGGCACTGATAGAGCTTCTATATGTGAAGGGGTAAAAAAGAACTAACTGCTATTTCAAGACATCCTTGAAAATAATTATCCTCATGTCCTCCTTGTGCCCTTTTTCTCTTTGGTGGTCTTCAAACATTCTTTTTCTTAATAGCACCAGAAGTAGTGGGGGGTAAGAAGAGAGGTAGACGTGGTGGTTTTGTGTGCAGTTATAGATATGGCCTTTTGTAGTTTAATTTTTGAAACTGTGGCCTTTAGTTCTTTGAATCTATTTACACAGATGTTGGGAAAGACGGCTTGTAACCATCTACCACTGGCCTTGTAGTCACCTTTGCCTTTAAGCAATCTCTGGGAGGTACATTAAAAATTATTATATTCGACATCCATTGCTAAGTCATCGTGCTTTTATTCCATACTGTCTTTTGGAATGTAACCTGACCCAACTCCCTCAAACTTAGGCATGTTTATTTAGCATTATATGATTAGTTCATTTGCAGACCCTGAGTTTTCTCATGTTAATATCAGTATGCTATAAAATATACATATATAAGCTAGCAATACTGCTTAAGCTACTTAAATATTTTGAGGGCTTTATGCTTGAATTTTGATTTATTTTATGTAAATAATCAACAGTAGAGAGAAAATAAATCTTACCTGATTTATAGGTTTCAGAGTTTGGTATTAAGAAAAATATTTTAGAAGTTAATACTGAATGAAGTGCTAACTGAAATATAAAAATATGGTCATCAATAACAATATCTCTAAAAGTTAACAGGGGAATTTTTCCCATCATTTTTATCATTTTGTTGTATTGGCTCATGTATGGGACCCTAAAGGAGACTCAATGTAACACAACGCAATTTGCATTTAAAATACTATCTTTGTTTCTTTCTCTCTGTGTCCATATGGGTCAAAATGGGTAGGCTTTTTCTGATTCTTATTTTGAAGGATGTTTTCTGTTCCTCCCGACTTTGCAGGTTTCCGTGTCCTGCTGCTATCCCAATGTGCCGTCCCTCTGGGAGGCTTTACCTGGCCAGGTGTCACGGCTGTCAGGCTGATGGATGAACACTAAACTGAATTGTCAGGGAAATATGTGCAGCCTGGTTTCCACAGGCCCCGCCTGAGGTGCTGCAACCCTGATGTACTGAGGTGGCAGAGGGAGCGACTGGGCAATTTCGCTACGTTCAGGAACTCTTAACTTCCGCACTAACTGGTCAGATGGACCTCCTGCAGCTGTGCCTAATAACTGCAGCTAGGATGCCTACATCTTTCTCACCTTTTACCAGGGAGGAAGAATTGTCTCTGATTGTCCATCAGGACTAATCCTTTCTCTGCATGGTACTTGTTAGCATAATTGCAGAGAAAGTATCCAAAAATATATTAGGAGTTGTTCTGTTTGAAAAGATGTATGCAATTAAGATGAAAAAGCATCATATATATTTGACTGGTCTTGTAATGAAGATTTCTTCAATTATATTTTCAGTCTTTACATTTTCTATGTTTATATATTGTTAATTTTTCACTCTAATTTTCATTAACACTATCATATGCTAATAATATGCTAATAATTTTTATTAACATTGTCATAGTCCAGAGACATTCTATTTAATATTATGAAAGATACTTAGATCTAGGAGGATATAAATTATGAACAGCTCTAATTACTTTTGTGCTACATTTTTTAAAATAAATTTTATTGAAAAACAAATAGCAATGAGACAATTTCAAAACCAATTAGTAGGACAGTTTCAGTAATTAATGCACTGCATATTATTGTCTTCCTGGTGGTTATTCATAGTACATTTTGATGCCTTTGGTTGATGTTAACTTAAAAACAGAATGGAAGAACTTAGTTTTGAGATCTCCTCCCAAAATAGTCATGAAGTCTCCAAAATTCTGTATATTCAATAAAACTAAGCAGTAGCCAATAGTGCAGGAGTCTATAAAAAGAGAGTGGGTCATGAGCCCAAACAGTAAGGTAAAATGGGAAGCAAGTACACTCTTCAATAAATTTAATTTCTATGTTGAAAAAGAATAATATAAAGGAAAACACAAACCGCAAAAGATACCAATGTATGCTATTAATAGAAATCATACTCAATATTCAAGTTTAAAGAAAATATTGCAGTTTCAGGTTAAAATTTAACTAAATAAATAATGTAATATTGATGGAGATGGTAGAAATGGGAAATTAAAAATACATTATGTGGTCATCATACATATTTTTTTTCATACCACCGTGCATTTAGTTTTTATGTTTTGGCACAAGGCTTGCTGAGCGTCAAAAATGTAACTACCGTGAAGAGTTTCCAGGATGTTTTTTCTACCCTAGTGAAGATGCTGTTCTTTGGGCAATGTTTGTTGTGGTAAATGGTATTGCTCAACTGTTTGTGTTTGAAGGCACTATTTTTAATGACCTGGTTGAAAACAACACCTACAGTGGGAAAATATTGAGTAAAATGTTCTCTTGTTAGTTTCATGCAGTAAAAATTCTAAGGAAATCCTAATTGAATTTCAAAATATTAACATATAAATCCCCTACACAAAATGAACGTTTCTTTATCCAACTTTAATTAAACTGTATTGAAGATAAAAAAATCTTTTTTTTTCACTTTGAATTTAAGCTCTTTTTTATTATATTTATATTTATTTTTTATTTTTTTTCTTTCTTTTTTTTCAAATCAAATCGGTAAGACAGTTTCAATAATTAACACACTGCATACATTCTTTTTAGTGGTTAATTGCTGTACAAGATGCGGACTTGATATCCTATTTACAAACACCATTAGAACAAATCATTCTATTCATTAACAGAATGTAACTATATAAAAGATAAAAAAATCTTAAAAAATTAGTTAACTTGAGATATTTATTCTCATCAATGACAGAAAGCAATTTGAAATTGAGCAGTTTTGTTTAACTAATATCACATATGTCTTACAGTATAGTTTTGATTTGGGATATTGGGAGATTTACTAAAAACTTGCAAATGGATGCATATGTTTGGTGTTACATTTCTGCTGTGGACGCCATAGTCTATGATATTGTTTGGTTGATTTCTTTTTAGAGCATTCACCTAACCATTTTCCTCCATACTTCGAAGAATTGCTGAGGTTGTAATATTTGTCTCAGGCAGGAAATCTGGCACTGCGTCGCCACCCACCCAGGTGCATGTCATTTAAATCTATCTTTAGATTGGGTTCCCCAAGCAGCTGCTGCATGGGTGCCTTCCACTTGGTGGAGCAAAATCAGATTCTAATGGTTAATACATTTTAATGAAGTCTTAGAGATGGTATAAAGGGTTTACAAGGTACAAAGCAACAAATTAGGCACCAGAGACTGAAATCTTCTTTATTTAGCTCTTACTTGCAATCATTTTGTACCTTGCCTTTTCACAAATTAGAGACCCAGAGAGAAGAAACATCATTCCCTCTTCACTGCAGGCTAAATCATTTCACAAGACCTAAATTCTTGTCTCATTATTGCTGTTCTGTAAAATTTCCATGTTAGATCTCTCCTAAGCAAATCTTGCAGTATCAAGAACTGCAAATAATTTGTAGAGATAAATCTACACTCAAAAATAAAGGATTTGGGGGTAAAGGATTGAGAGGTGAAGGGAAGGAGATGAACGGGAAGGGCAAGGAGATTAAAAAAAGGAAATGGGTTGTGTCATGAATCTTGGAGCACTCCTCAAGAGGAATGCAAGCATCATGTACTAATAAAAGGAAACAAACAAAAGTGTGCTATTCACACACACACACACACTAGGGTATTACTCTGCCATAAAGATAAAGTTGAATCATTTGTAGGAAAGTGGATGCATCTTAATACCATAACATGAAGGAAAATTAATCATTCAAGATCAAATGTCACAGGATTTCTGGAATACGAGTAATCCATAGAAAAAATAAAGAGCAAAGTGAATGGTAGGTAATTTGGCGCAAGGGAGATGGCTCAGTAGAATAAGCACTTCCCTGGCAAGCGAAAGGGCCTGAGTTCAATTCCCAGTTCTGCCAAAAAAAAAAAAAAAAAAGGAAGGTAGGTAATAAAAGACAGATAAAAAATAAAAACCACGGTATGGATAATAAGGAGCAAAATAGAAGACAGAGAGTATGGAGGTGATCACTCTCGCCCAGGAAGGGGTTCCAGAGATGGGGGGACTGGAGGAAGGAAAGGGCCAAGGGACACAAAAATGAGGTAAGGGGTATTATGTGTGTACATCCTCTTTCCATGAGGAATATAAACATTATATGTTACACACATATTAATAAAGTAAACTAATTTTTTAAAAAATAATTGAAAAGTACATTTTCAAAGGAGAAAATAATCTGTTGAAATGCACAAACATATTACGGAAAAGGTTATTTTTTTAGATACACTTTAATGCACATGCATATTACTTCTTCTTGAGGTAACATTATCTTGCTCATCCTACATGCCAGATTTTTAAAAGTATCTTCTAACTAGATGATATATTGAGTTATGTTTTTCTAGGAGAAACACCTTCAAATACCAAAATTAATTTGACCATTGTGTCAAGAATCCCACAGTCAATCATTAGGGTGCACTCTCAAACTCTTAAGAGTACCTCCCAAGAAAAGTGCCTTGCATTAGGCTGATATTGTCAAGTTTGTGATTTATCAATGGAAAATCTGGCTTACAATGTCAGAGCATTAGAGGTGCTTTGCCTTTCCACAAGTCTGGGACTAAAGAGAGGATAGCCTCATTTCTGTTATGATAGCAAATGGCACTTTCCACCTTTATATATCTATACAGGGATGAAGGACATTGAATGTATGAATAAATTCAATGGATTTGGTAACATTAAAAGGAAGTAAATGTTATTCAGTACCAGGCTTTGCGAACACAGTTGAACATATTTACAAAATAGTTTTAGATTGTAAAAGCAACTGCAAGTATAGAGAAACTATTTTTATTGCATTGTGAAAACTTTTTCCAATGATGTGGAGACTATGTAAAAGGCGTCACTTGTTGAATGATAACTATAACCATAATGCAAATATAGTAGAGTAGTACCTTGTCTCACAAATGGTTTTGTTTGCAGATAATATGGTTTATAAACAAAAGCTTTTGACAAAATTTTGTTTTTATTTGCAAATTCAGGTGACAAATACATCCGTGGCCATCTTTCTTTTATTTTTTAAAATTTTATTTACTTTTTTATTTTATTGAGAAACAAATAGCAATGAGACAGTTTCAAAACTGATTCATAGGACAGTTTCAATAATTAATACATTGTACATTGTTATCTTCTTAGTGGTTATCCACAGTACAAGATGCAGACAGGATATTCTGTCCAAACACTATTAGTACAAATCTTTCTTATTGAATTAAGCAAAAGTAGCTGTATATCTATCCTAACTATTCTGTATATACAGATACAAAATGTTCCTTCCCTTTGCATCCCTTTTTTTGTTTAGTCCTGTCAGAGATGGGTATTCCATTGGCATCTAAATACTATAGGTGAGTGAATTCAGCAAAACAATCCAACACAGTCCAGCAGTCCACAATAGTAGTGCGTTATCCGCAGAAGCTGTTGACTTAAGCCTTTCACAGCTCAGCATATTAATATGACCTTACTTTATTTTATTAATATGGCTTTACTTTATATATCGTCTTTTACAAAATCATAGGACAAACTAAGTTTGTGAACTGAGGTACCAATGTAGTATACTGATACTTTTAAAGGTAAAACGTGTGTAACATCAGATTGTCTTCCACAACTATTCCTTTTTTGTGTATACATTTTGGTAATTTTAGCCATTGATAGAGATTAAATACAGAAAAGATCACAGAAAGCAGCCACAATTTCTTTGTAATAAATAATAAAGGGTTAATTTCCAAATGAATTTTCAGTTAAACCCTAACATTGGAATAACATTTATCCTATCTCAGGGAAGTGATGTTCAGTACTTTTCAGGCAAAAAGTATTCTCTTCTAAGTGACCCACTGTTGCCCTTTACTGCAGGGATAGACTTGTTTTGGTAGACCCCCATAGGCAGCTACCTGCAGAGAAAAGGGAATAAGAGTAGAGAGAATTCTTAATACAATACTTAAATATTCTTTCATTTAACTGAAGCTTTCCCATATGCTTTTCTCTTTTGTGAAGCATAATTTATAGACTTCTAATTTTACTACTTTTTATTACAGGATAAATAAAATAATTATAAAATTAACAAAAAGTCTTATCTCCTGCTTGAGATGTTTTAGTCTACTCTAATATAACAAGTATAACTTTGGAATAGCTGAGAGTAAGATGTAAAATGTATGAGGAAAAAAAAAACCAGCAGAATGTAACAGATGTTTTTCACGTGTTGGCTGTACATATATCTTTCTTTGTTAGCTCTTAGTTGCAGATTGAGTGCAGTGTTCATCATTTTATTCACAAAGGATAGCTATGCATCACATAGTCACATATGGATATCATATCTCTTAAGATTTATTGAACTAGAAAGATAGGAAAATATAACACAACATATATGTTGAATTCTATATGAAGAAGTGTCAACTATACAGTTGAATGTTCTCTTCAAGGGGCTTCTTATCACTCTTTCTCTGGGTAGTGTAAGGATTAATTAGTTAAAGTTTGTAGCTCTTTGAAGCTAGGAAACACTATCAAAGTGCTAAACATTACAATGGAAACTTGAGAGCGAGGTGTAAGTGATTTGCAGTCTCATCAGTTCTTTGAAATGTGTGTCTAAACTGATTCACAGTTTCCTTTTACAGTGTTTTATGGATTGGAGAGTTTGTACCAGATTTTTGAAGATGAGTCTTTTTATAAATCTGTAAATCAGTCATTTTTACAATATCTCATAAAGTGATATTTCTCCAAGAACAAAAAAGCTTGAAGTCTAATTTAAGAAAGTATTTTATTATCAATTATAATCCATCTATTGTCATTTGAATGACTATGCTCTAGTTCTCTTAATGCAACTAATGTCTAATTAATTAATGCAATTAATGTCTAATTTGTCAAATTTTGTATATTTCCATCTCTCTCCTACAGTAAGATGTCTTATAAATAAAGAAGCAAGAAAAGTATTTTTTTTAAATGTGTTTTAGCACAGGGTCTACAGGGTCTCACTACATAGATTGGACTAGTAGTGATTCTCCTGTTTTCAGCCTCCCAAGTGCTGGGATTACAGGTGTGTGCCACCACGCCCAGTTTCATTCTCTGTCTCAGTGTGCTCCAGGGATGAAGGTGGCATGGCACACTGGGGATCGAACCCTGGCCACTGCACTGAAGCAAGAAAAGTCTTAATCCTCATATATTTTCTTTCCTATTTATATTCATTAAAAGTTCTCTAGGACAGTGCCACGTTTCAATTTTTATGGTTTTAATCCATGTAGAATTGGCAATGTCAGCACAAAAAGTTTCTAAACCAACTAATTATGTAAACAAGGTCTTCCAGATAAAACTGAATACCGTTTGTGATGTCATTTTGCGCTTTCGAGTTCCAGAGTAAATTCCAATACAAAAGCATACAATAAAGTAATTTCATCCAGAAATAACAACTATTAGTGTATACCTTGCTCTATTTATTTTTTCTACAACTGAAAATGAAGTATGCCTTCCCAGGTTTATGTTTTCCTTCTTGTTCAGAGGTGTCATTATACTGAATTTCATCTTTAACTTATTATATTTTTGTAACTTCGCTAGAATAAATTTGTCAGTAAATAATATTTGTGAGCTGGGAATGTAGCTGTGGTATAGTGCTTTCCTATCATGAGTAAGGTCCTGGCTTTACTACTTGACACTGAACAACCACAATAACAAGATAAATAGATAATAGGTATTAGTAATTTATTAGAGTTTGGTGAATTTTTAATGTTCATGTGAACATTGTCATAAGATTTATATAATTTCATATTTTCTGCAGTTTAAAAGGAACTTTATCTGATATCATAGACCACAGCGTATCGTGCCCCATAACTTGCTTCATATACAATTGTAGCAGAAGCTCCTCCCCACCACGTACTTCCGTTGCCAAGGTGATAGTTCCTGTTTCAATTCTGGTTGCTTCTGTCTCTTAGAAATGGCTGGTCACTGTGATACATAGCTGGCCACTGTGAGGCCTATCATAAGAAACAATTCCCAGTTGATCAGCCTTTCTGCCCTTCTGCTTCGTGTTTGCTTTTTACGCTGTATAAGCCCTAGACCACCAGAGATCAGAGCCTGACATTTTGAGGAACAATTGATTCCTAGTCCATGCCTGTCTGACCTTAAATAAATCTTCCTCCAGTTCCTGGCGGTTGTTTCTGTGTTTCTGTTTGCTGTTGCACAATTAAAGCCTTACTTTCTTTATGCCCTCAGGCAGACTTGCAAAATAATTCCTAAGGACTATATTATAAGGATAGCTGGATTGCAGAGTATATGATTTCAATTTTGAGGAAAATAAATATCTTCTTTTTTATTTTTGTTTATTTATTTATTTGATCCAAGAGATTGAACTCAGGCCCTTCCTTCTGCTTGCCAGGCAAGCACTTACTCTCCTGAGCCACCTCCCCAGCCCCAATACTAAATATCTTATTTGCTGAATTGCCTTTCTTTGCTAGGTTTCTGCTTGCCTGCTTCCCTCCCTGCCTGCCTTTCTGCCTTCCTTCCTTCCTTCCTTCCTTCCTTCCTTCCTTCCTTCCTTCCTTCTTTCCTTTGATTTTTTTCTTCTTTATTTCTCTCCCCCCCCCCCGTGGTAATGTGGCCAAGCACAAGGTCTATATTCAGTTATATACCTACTTCTTGTTTTTTTTTTTTTAATTTTTCATTCCTTGTTTTAAAACTGTTTTTTTTTTTTTTTAAAGACAGTTTCACTAGGTTTGTGAATCATACAGGCTGTGTTCAAACTTGTGATTGCTGATTGTCCTGCTCCAGCCTCCCAGGATGCAGGGCTCAGAGTTTTATGCCACACACACACACACACACACACACACACACACATGGTTTTTCATTTCTTAAGAAGTCCCACTATATGTTGCCGTGAAAAAAACCAGCACGTTTAGTTAGCTAATTAATTTTTAACACTTCCAGCTACGGCCATGGCTCAATGCATACTTGATATAAATGAGTGTTAACAATTGAGTTCTGACTTCAGTTGGCAGTTAAATCTAAAAATTGTCTTTTGTTTTCCTGATTTATTCACATACAGTGTGACCAGGGACTTCTACTCAAGGACATTATGCAGAACGCTTCATCATTGGGCTAAGTGGTTGGGGATGGCAGGACACCTAAGGCTGCTCACTGCTGCCAGTCTTCCATAGCAGAGGGGAATGTCAGACACTGTTCCTTAGTGCTGTTCACCTACACTAAATCAGAAAGTCACTCCATTTGGAGGACAGGAAAGAACAGAAATAATATCTTAGGTATATGTGAAGTGTGCTCCGTGCACAGAAGTTGGGCCATAGAAAATGGTTAATATAGTGGTTTCGTCATCTCCTATACCCACTACATACCTACTTGTTGGTTTGTTTGGTAAAGGCTATTTACTTTGAAATAAATTGTTTTAGAATAAATGATTCAAAGGAATGAAACTATATAATTAATTCAATCGACTGAATTTTCCTATCAGGAAAATGTACAGCAATTTTAAAACTGGTGCCATATGATAGTTGGTATTTTCTAGCCAGTTTTGGAGCCACAAAGATTATATAATCTTATGCATTGAAAAGACACAAGTGAGTGAAAAAATCAGCTACTTTTTCAAAAGTTAATATTTAGTTGCATTAAGAAAGCAGCACTTTAGGGCCAGCAAGATATCTCAGTGAATTAAGCGCTTGCTTAGGTAAGTACAGTGATCACAGTTTGATCCCTGGCACTGCATGGTATGCTGGTCCCAGCACCAGGAGTGCTAAACCATTGATGGAGTCTGGCCTGTTGTCACACACCTGTAATCCCAGAACTGGGCAGGGGGGAGCAGCAGAAAGGAGGATCGCTATGAGTCCAAGCTGTGTACTGAGACTCTGCACAAAAAAAAGAAAAATAAACATCACTTAAAATGACATTTTCCACAGACTTGACATGTGAACCTGGAGAAAGAGTGAAGCATATTATTCTAAGAAGCATGACCTTGTATGCAGATTAAGCTAGGTTTTTTTAATGCTGTTTTCTGTTAATGCTTTAATTATCTTTTCTACAAGTAGTAAATATACAGCAGTAATTGTTAATATGTCAGGTCCACTACTATTAAAATAAGAAATTATAAAAGAGCTGAATAATCCCACTTAAAGGTTTCACACATAAAATTAGTTGTAAAAATGGCTCTATTTTGCATCTTCTTAATGGAAACAAATTAAATATTTAGAAATTTTTTGGATTGAATGGAATGATTAAGAATTTTATGAGAGATTTTAAAAATTCAGTTTACAAAAGACCAATATGGATGATAACTTTTGAAGTGTAAGTCAACTTTGGAGCCGTCTTAAGTTAATTTTATGAGAAAATGAATTGAAACACTGAGAAGAAAACTGAAAACCTCATGCCACAGCTATATATGTGCACCCATGTTTATAGTAGCACACTTTGTCATAGCTAAATCCTGGAAACAACCCAGATGGCTATCAGCTGAAGAATGGATGAAGAACACGTGGTATTTTTACACAATGGAGTATTATTATTCAGCTATAAAACAGGATAACTTTTTTTTTTTCAGTAAATGGATGCAACTAGAGACTATACTCAAGTGACCTGCATGTGCAAAGATCATTTTGTCTCCCTAGTGTGAGAACCTGAAAGAGAAAATGGCATGTAAAGGATAAAATAGATACTGGGAACAGGGAATAAACTTATGCAAAAGGAAAGACTTACTGAGTTGAGGAAGAGAGGTAAGGGAGTTTGGGAAAGAGATTTATTTATACATGTAAGCAGGGTGGTTTGGACAACTGTACTGTGCATTTCTGCTGGTCTATGGAAAGGAGCAGATAACGCTTAGTTTGTTTTGTTACCTTTTTTAAATTTTACTTTTTTTCTTTTTAATTTCATATATATTTCTTTATTTTTTTTTCTTCTTCCAATTTTGCACGACTATATCTGGTAATGTGAATGACTTGTTGGAATACAATGCTATGCATTACAACAAATACTGTGAAATTCATACTTCTTTGTTAAGTGAAATTCCGTATCACTTGTAATTTTTTCTGTTTTAATACTATTTTGTACTTTCTTTAAAAATAAAAAACAACAAGAAGAATGATTTTTCTCAGAAACTAATCAGGAATAGTGAGGTCTGAAAATGATTCAGAGGGGCCAGCAAAATAGCTAAGTGGATTAAAGCACCTGCAAGCAGGTGCAGGGACTAGGGGTTTGATCCCCAGGCCTGCCCCAACCAGGGGGCATGGTGAGGCAGCAATTGAGATTGGGTGTGGTGGCATGTGCCTGTAAACCCAGCACTTGGAAGGCTGTAAACAGAAGAATCACTATGAGTCCAACCTAGTAGCAAGACCCTGGACACTCTGTAGACCCTTCCTTAAAGTACAGAAAAAAAAATTCAGATATATAAATATGTTTTTATAATCAAGAAGTTATTACTTTTCCTTGTCTCAAGGAGTACAAAAATGTTTTAAAATTTTGAATGATTTCATTTCCCAAACAGCATTAAAAATTATTTTGTTTCCATTGAAATAATAAAAATAAACTTTCATGCATCAAATAAATATCTATAAATATTACATGATTTTGTATTTTCACTACTGTTCAGAAAAAAATATTATGGTTACAGAGTGGCATCAAATTATTAATAGAATAAATTTATTCTTCCTTACATCCTTGTTAACAATTATTCTTTTCTTTAAATGTCAACAAGTTAATGGAGGAAAATGGACTTTCGTAAGAATTTTACTTCATTTTCTCTGATTATTAGTGAACTCAAATCTATTGTCATTTTTTATTAGTCATATGAATTTTCTATTTTCAGAGATTGATGTCTATCAGTTTATCTTCATTTATGTACTGTTAGGAAGCTTATCTTTCCTTGTATATGCATGAGATGTACTTTGGCATATTTTATAGTAACACTTTTTCTGTGTTTTAACACTGCTGACATAAAGTGTTATTAAAAACCTACTTGTATAATAGTCTTTTGAACATATGGCATGAAGTTGCTCAGAACACCAACTCAGAATTCATTTTGAGGCCACGGTTCTAACTTCAAATGACTTAAAGAATTTTACCTCTCCAGTAAAAAAATAACATTAAAAGACAGAATTAAATGTCTAAAATATATCTATCCTAACCATTTTGAATACACAGATACAAAATGGACATTCATCTGTATCCCCTATTTTGTTTAGTTCTGTCATTTCAATAATATAGGTGTGTTAACTCAGCAAAATATTCTTTTTTTTTCAAATCAAAAAGGTAGGACAGTTTCAATAATTAACACATTGCATATCTTCTTCCTAGTGGTTAATTGCTGTACAAGATGCGGACATCATATCCTAACACCATTAGAACAAATCACTCTATTCATTAAGAGAATGTAACTATATATCTATCCTAACCACTGTGAATACACAGATACAAAATGGACATT
>NW_004524604.1:13593376-13602385 GCF_000260255.1 Octodon degus | reverse complement strand
AATGTAACTATATATCTATCCTAACCACTGTGAATACACAGATACAAAATGGACATTCATCTGTATCCCCCCTTTTTTGTTTAAGTTCCATTATTTGAATATCATAGGTGTGTTAACTCAGTAAAATATTCTAAAAGAGTCCAGTAGCCCATAATAGTATTGGGTCTTCTGCTTGACTGGCAGTGTCAGAAATTGTTGACCTGAGTCCCCTGCAGCTCAACATAACAGCATGGCTTTACTTTTTATATTTCTTTTTTATACTTTTCTGCTGGATGGTTAAGACCAAGGTAAAGCAGGAGCTAGGCAACAAGAGTTGTAATTTTTGGGTCTCAGAAAGTCAGTGAAATCCCCTCCAGATTTATCCTGAGACCCTGTACCTCAGATTGTAGAACCTTTGTCAGTGTCAGCAATGTGATGAGTCACGGCCATTGCTTGGCCAGTGTGTTCTCTGTGGAAGCCTGAGAGAGGGTTTTCTCTCCATGTGACTCTCCTTAGGCACACTCCACGTCATCGATCACTTTCCTCTTTGGGCCCATAATCTTCTTGATCAGAAAATTTGGGACACTACCGAGTTACATGACATTATAGTACAAGTTCTCATATGTCCTGAATCTTAAGGGATTTGTTCTAATAGAGTTTGTAAATAGGATATCATGTCCACATTGTATACAGCAAATAACAACTAGGAAGAAGGTATGCAATGTGTTAATTATTGAAATTGTCCTACAAATTTGTTTTGATACAGTCTCATCGCTATTTGTTTATCAATAAAATTATTCAAAAATATATACACAGTAAGTGTATCCAATGAATAGTAGTGAAGCCACCAAGTAACTTCAATAAGGAAAACATGAAGATTGATTCTTATCTTATGTCATATGTAAAATTAAGGCAAGACTGATTAAATATGAAATCTAAAAATGAAAAAAAGTAATGAATGACCCTTTTCTATCTATGCACTCAAAATTGTTAGGATAGATAGACAGCTCCCCTCTCTTAATTCAATGAATAGAGAAGTTTGTTATAATAATGTTTAAGACAGCATATCATGTCTGCATCTTGTACAATGTATTACCACTAAGACAACAATATGCAATGTATTGATTATTGAAAATGTGCCAGGATGCCATGTCTGCATCTTCTACTATGAATAACCACTGCAAAGACAACAATATGCAATGTATTAATTATTGAAACTGTCCTCCTACTCAGTTTTGAAACTCTTACTGCTATTTGTTTCTCAATAAAATTATTAAAAAGAAAAAAATTAAAAATGTCTAAAATACAAAATACTCTTCTTTTACTAAATTCTGACTATCTATTTATTTCTTTAATTTAAAACATATCGTATATACTGTATCATAAAAATCAATACAGAATATTCTGAAATGAGGAATTGAATAATAATTAAAAGCTCAGGTAAACAAGATAATTTTTAGAATGATCATATCCTAGCAAAGTTAAATTCCATTTCTTAGTCTTCTTTCATATATTTGTTTATATATATTTTAGGGCTGCAAATATAGCTCAGTGGCATAAGTGCCTGTCTGGAAAGTACAAGGTCCAAAGTTTGATCCCTGGTACCACAAAAGAAACAAACACACACTTAAAAAGCCCTATAAATGATATTTTAAGTTAATAAGTTAATAATCCTAGCCTTGATCCAAATAATTCATTTGTAGATTTCCAATCTTGTCTGTACACATCAATATTTAAGGTTATCCCAAACCTAGGTATTTTTTTCCCTATGAGAAAATTTAGCCTCAGATAGGATGAATAATCTACCTGGCTTGGTTTGCCTAAGAGGAGGTAGGTAACTCAGAGCTTCAGCAGAATAGGCTCTGGGATCTTCTCATTAAGTCATAGTCTTAGATGACCCCAAGAGGTGCACAGAGAAGTTAGTTTTATTCGTAATCCATACACAAAGGGCACTCGCACCTTAAATGACAGATCTAGTTGAAGGAGAGCAGGCCTTTTCTTTTCATATGTTTTTTTCAAAAAGTATGCTTCATTTATTCACCTCTTGACTTAGGGAGTATTTATAAGCAACAACTCCAAGGAGAGATGTGCATCGCGGGTTCTATCCTGCCCTGGGAGTCATGGATTCTACTTAATCGCCTATAATCAGTTTAGTTACCTTGTGCTCTTGTGTAACTAAGGAAGTGTTACAGGCCTCCGGATATATCTCTTGCTGGGACAGCAGTAATGGTGAAATTTTACATCATTTCTTTATAATGGAATTGGGGAAAGAGTGGGCCAGAGGACATTATAAGACCACTGCTGTCACATACGTTACCAGACCTCTGTCTGCAATTCATATTCACAATTTTGTTTTCCTATTTGAATGGATTGTAATAATTGTATATATAGTATTTAGGGGATAGATCAAAATTTTAACACATGTATACAATCTATACTGATCAAATAGGGGTGATTCTCCTTTTTATCATGTCATTAGTTATGTTTGAAAACCAGCTCTTTGCAACTTATCGTGAACTACAGTAAAGACAACGTGCCGTGGAACACTGAAACATTCCTTACATCTAATTGTGGTTTGGTAGCTTTTATCTATCCTCTGTGTTCTCTCTTCCCCATAATTCAACCTCTAGCAATCACTATCCTACACTCTGAATGATAGTTTTTGAGCTTTTGTATATAAGAGAAGAGAACATGTAATTATTTCTTTTTGTCCTTCTGACATTTTATTTAGTATGTCTTCCAGTTACATCCATTTTGCTGCCAATGATAAATTTTATTTCTTACGGTTAAGCAATATTTCATTTTTTTTAATTCTTACACCCCTTGAGGTGTGCTTAAAGTGATTCTGCACCTTAGCTATGGTGAGCAAAGCTGTACTTCGAGTAGAAGTGTAATACCTGCTTGATATGATGGTTGCGTTGTCTTTCCCTATAGATGCAGACATTCAATAACTATTTTTAATATTTCTGAGGAACCTCAGTAGTATATTCCACAATGGCTGTATGCATTCACATTTCACCGAAAATGTAGTGTTCCCTTCTTTGCAACCTTACTCATAGTTATTATTTTTTGTTTTAATTCATAATAGCCAATAATTGCTATGATATCATGTTTCAATGTGGGCATGATTTGAGTTTCCTGAGTGGGTAAAGAAATCCTTATTTTATATATTTGGTGGTCATTTGTAATTCTTTTGAGACACACCTATTCAGATTATTTCTTCACTTTTAATTAGATTATTAGGGACTTTTGACAATTTTTGAGCTGTTTGTATTTTCTGGATATTAGTCTTTCATTAGATAAATACTTCATAAATATTTTCTTCCATTTAATATGTTATATCTATTCTGTTCATTGTTTCTTTTGTTGGACAGAAGTTTCATGGCTTATTAGAATTACATTTATCTATTTTAACTACTAGAATTAATCTCCCAAATTATTTCATATATAACATACTCATGTTTGAATATTTTCCCCATGTTTTATTGTAGGATATTCATAGTATCAGGCTTCTAATTTAGTTCTTGATCATTCTGAGTTGGAATATTTTTTATGAAGTGAGAGAGTAGTCTAATTTTGATATTCTGCATATGGATATCTAGTTTTCCCCACGCTGTGTATTGAGGAGACTGCTGTCTTTCTCTAATTTGTGAAACTTAAAGCTAGAGTCAGTTTGGAGTAGAAATGTGAGCATATTTATGATATCTTTATCCAGTTTGATTGGTTTGTGTGTACTGTTTTACTTCAGTATCATACAGTTTGGTTATTGTAGTTCTATAGTAGAATGTGAATTTAGACATTGTTATATCTCATTTTTTTTTCCAGACCTGAGGACTAAACTCAGGCCCTTGAGCTTGCCAAGGAAGATTTTATTCTACTGAGCCATCTCCCCAACCCATGTAATGACTCAATTTTATCTAAGATTATAATGGTTTCTTTCTACTTCTCTGCTTTCACAAGAATTTCAAAATTGTTCTCTAGTTCTGTCAGTGCTTTTTTTTTAAATGGAAATTGAATGTATTCAGTACATTTCTAAAGGTATGTGAACATTTTAACAGTTTAATTTTTCCAATTCATGTTTGTGGGAGGTCTGGTCACTTTTTTGTGAGACTTTCAATTTTTTCATGAGTGTTAAGCAGTCTTTTTTTTTGTAGAGGTATTTCACATCCTTGTTTAAATTAAAAAACCTAGGTTTTGTTTATTTGTTTTGTTTTTCTCCTTTCAGATATTATTAATGAGTTTATTTCATTATTTAGTTTTCAATAAGCTCCTTATTGGTTATAAGGAATAGTTACTAATTTGAGCATGTTAATTTTGTATCCTACGAAAGGTCTATTTTTGGATATTTTTGTCAGTTCTAGCAATCTATGGTGTGTATTTAGGTTTTTCTATAGGTGAAATTGTATCATTAACAATGAAGGATGCTTTTTTCCCTCTCTTATTTGTATGTATTTTAATTCTTTCCATTATTCAGGTACTCTGGCTAAAACTGCTATATGGTACATTTATTATATAAGACTGATGAGAGTACATAGTCTTGTTTTATTCATGTTCTCTGTGGAAAGGCCCATGATCTTGACATTGGATTCGTCAAGTAATGAGATACATTCATCTTTTACCAATTTGTTTAGATTTCTTTTTATCAGAAAAGGATACCAGATTTCATCATAATCTTCCTGAGTCTAATGAAAAGATCACGTATTTTTTTTTATCTTTTATACAGTTTATGTAGTGAGATACAGTTACTTATTTGCAAATGTTAAACAATATTTTCATTCCTGGGATAAATCAGAAGTTTAGAATAGATTGAGAAAAAGTGGTGTTAGTTCATCTCTAAACTTTCGGGGCTGGCCAAATAGCTCAGTGGATTAAAGTGCAGGGGCCAAGGGTTCAATCCCCAGGCCTGCCTTGCCAGCTCCACCTTCAGGGCATGTTGAGAGAGCCATGGAGACTGGGCTTGGTGACATAGGCCTGTAATCCCAGCACTTGGGAGGCTGCAAACAGGAGAATCACTATGAGTCCAGTCTAGTAGTGAGACCCTGAACACCCTGTAGACCCTTCCCTAAACTACTAAATAAATATAAACTTTTGGTACAATTTATCAATAAAGTCACCTAGTACTTGGCCTTTTTTTGTTGGAAGAGTTTCATTAATGTTACTCCTCATTGCATTTTGTTGGTTTGTTTAGATTTTTTTTACATCTTCATTGTCAAATTTTGGTAGATTAATATGTGATTAAAATTGTATTTATTTTGCTCAGGTTTTGCAATTTAATTTACGATGTCCTCTTCATCTATGATTTAAATATTTGAATCTTCTTTTCATATTCTTATCATATGATAAAAGATACTCTTTAAAGACCGAAACTTCCTTTGTCTTTACATAAAACAAACTCTTGCATTTATTACTCTTTGTATTTTCCTGTTTTGACCTTTGTGCTTCGAATAACTTTCAGTTTGGTTTGGTTTTGCTTTCTTAGGGCCTTGAAAGATATTACTATTTTATTTGAAAACTTTTCTATGTTAAATACTTATTGACATAAATTTTACTTGCTCTTCTTCTTTTACTGTGCCAATGAAGTGTTCATATTGTTTTCCAATTTTTCATTTGCTTCAAAGATTTGTAGATTTACATTTTTTTTAAATTTTAGGTGTTTATTGCTTATTAAAGTTAATCAATGTTTATATGTAATTTTATATCTAAAGTTCATTTTGTTTATCTATAGCTTTATCCTATTGTATTCAGAGATGACACATAAAATGATGCTAACATTTTTAATTAATTCAAATTTTGTTGAAGCCTAATGTAGTCTATATTAGAGAATTATTCTGTATGATAATCAGAACACTTCTATTCACTAATCAAAATACTTCTATTCTCAGCTGTTGGGTGAAACCTGTAATTGTCTAATAGGTTCATTTAGTCTACAGAATAATTTATTTTTGATTTTTTGTTAATATTTCTGTGTGTATGTTTTTCCACTGAAGCAGGTGAAATGTTGAAGTCTCTTATTAGTTCATCAGAGTCTATTCCTTTAGATCTAATGTACATTTATATATAAAACATGTCTATCATTCATCTATCAATCAGTCTATGTGTCTGTCTGTGTGTCTGTGTGTCTGTCTGTCTATTTGTGTATGTGCAGGCTATTGCATTAGCTCCAGTTGAACACTGTACTATGGCCTCTTTGGCTACAATCCACATTTTGTACTAGGACCTTGCTGCATTTCCCTTCTTCATAACATAATGAACCAGGCAGGCTGTTATAAACAACAGGGAATGTTAGTACTACCCCTGTGTCCACTCTGGTGGTGAGAGTGGTGGTGCTGGCAATGTGGAGCACAGTGCAAGTTTTAGCAATGGCAGCAATAGGAGGCACTTGGTGCAGAACTTATTCCCTCAGACATGGAAACAGGTCTGCAGGCTAATCATGGCAGTGGCCATGTCTAGGTGTGTAGAATGACACATGGCAAAGTTTGTGGTGGGTTTGCATTGGAACTCTTCCCAATTTATTGTTGTGCTGCAAGATCCTGGGATCTAGGCTTTGAAGAAGAGATAAGGAAAGTTTTTTCTTTGCAAGAATTAATTGTGCAGACTCCAAGTGTCTTTCTTAACTGGGCTCCAAGACTGGCCATTGTGGAATTCTCACTTGCTGAGGTTGTTGACATCTAAAGTGAAGAATCCAGTGGGAATCTTCTGTTCACATTTCCACTCTAAAAAGGAGCTCCTGTGAGTGAAGAACCACAATCAGAGATGCTAGAACACTTCATTTTGCCCTGTATGTCCCTACCCTTCCTTATGGTCTTACAGTATTTCTGTCTCATGTTTGCTGGCTTCCAAGACAATTCTGCTCAGGATATAGCCATTCCTTTTATTTTTTCTTCTTGTTCTTTATGGAGGAAAATACAGATCCTGTTTGAATCTCTTGCAAGTCTAACATCAATATGTCATTAAAAATGTTATCTTAGTGAAATTCTCTCTCTCATACACACTCATATAATATATGTATACTTACATATACATAGCATATAGATGGTCTATGAATACTTCACAATCATATTTTTTCCAAAATCACTAAGCATGCTTGTTAAAAATGAAGATTGAACAATCTTTCTTTTCAGATTACAGAATCAGAATTTCATAGCAACACCCAAATCATTCTTATATTTTAGTATGTTTGGAAACTTTTCTCTGTTATACAAAATGAAACAATAAAAAATAATGAAAAGCAAGTTAGAGTCAGAAAGAAATACTTTGTTTTCTTTTATTCAGTTTTTCTCAATTTATCTGCCTTTGTTTTGTTTATCATTCTTGATAAAAAGTTACTGTACTATGGCTGGCAAGCTAGGTCAGTAGACTAAGTGCCTGCTTAGGCAAGCTCAAGGACAGGGGTTTAATCCTTGGTGCCATATGCTCTGCTGTCCTACCTCCGGAGCACACTGAGTTGGCAACAGAGTCTGGGGGGGGGGTGGCATGCACCTATAATGCCAGCACTGGGAGGCTGAAAGCAGCAGAATCACTGAGTTCATGCTACATAGTAAGATCTTGCACACACACACACACACACACACACACACACACACACACACTGTGCTTATTTATCATGACACAAGGAAAAGAAATTTCCAATGCTGACAAAATGTAAGATACTTTGGACCATAGAAGTTCTAGATAAACAAATGAGTTAGAGTTTATTTCTTGATGGAAAGACAACAGCACTTAGCTAAAATTAAGTACTGTGGCAGAACAGTTCTTCTTCAACTGCAATTATACTGGAACTGAGATTTTTGAATTTGCCATGAAAATGGGTCTTTAGAATTTAATTTGAGCTGTCAGAGATTATAATGAAATGAGTTTTAATCTTATTAATTACCAAATTACTCTTTGCTAAGGCAGATAATGAGTATTGGTCACACTAGAAACATAGCTATAAAGAACTGAAAGCTCTGGTAAGATTACCTTGGTGATGTCTCCGTAGAAATTTACATCATAGTTTAGTTGGTACATGTTATAAAAAGGATGTTTCTGACCCCTTATTGATCCTTCAACAAATGTTAAAAGGAAAAACTCAACATGGTGGAAAGAGGCAATTTTCTAGTCAGACAACTTTAAGAAGTCAGGTAACATTTTTGAGTTTCAAATTTCTGAAACACAATGTGGTATTGGAAGTATTGGCTACCACAGACATATAATCAAGCTCAGTGCTGTAAGAGAAAATTATCAAGTGCATGAGGTAAAAAAGTTAAATGGGTCATGGGTAAAAAGTTAAGTAACTCCACAAATCACTTGAGAATAAATTTAGCAAAGAATTAGGAGGCAAGAAAAGTGTGGGATGAGATTTTTCTCCCCAGCAAAGCTTAAGAAATGAGAAGAAAAGAGGGTAGAAGCTTCCCCAAATTCAAGGAGGGGTAATGATAATATCTTCACCAGATATGTTCTACAAGAAAGGATACAAAAATTCTTCATACAGGAATACACATTAGTGAATAACACAAAAGTTAGCTCAGTTGTATCAGAGCTGCCCAGGAGAGGGGCAGAATATGGGTCTAGGTGAGCTCTGAGCTCATGGGTCCAGTGATCAGGGCTCGGGCACTGCACCTGGTGACCTTCCCCTTTCTCTGCTCCCTTTGACCCACTTTGATCCTTGATACCATGAACGAGACAGATTTCAATCACCACAGCCCCTCCATCATCAGCTTCCTGCCTTGGAACCTGCTGGCCATGTGCTGAATACCCTGAGAAAGTGAGCTAAAGACGAAGTAAATTAAAATGAGCTCAATGAGCTAAATTAATGGATAAATTAAATTGAAAATCTTCCTTCAATTTGTAGTTGTTGAGTATTGTGTCCTAGCAATAGGCAAGGTGATTAATACAGAATGGAAGATAAAAAATTCAGTGATAAATGTGATTATATTAAAAATGCAGAATTCTGTAACATTAAGTGGTATATAGGCCGAGTTCCGGGAGCCCACAGACCCAGTCCTAGCCCAGGTCCAGTGAGTGTGCGGAGAGCTTCCTGCTACCCTGCGC
>NW_004524604.1:13584471-13586175 GCF_000260255.1 Octodon degus | reverse complement strand
AAAAAAAATAAAGTACCTACAATATTTGAACTGGCATCAAGTATGAAAAGGTCCTTTAAAAACTTTTCCAAATACAGTTTCTCTAACAGCAGTAGAACACCCATCTCTGACAAAACAAAACAATAAGGGGGATATAAATAAAGGACTGTTATGTAGTGGAAAAATATGTATATATAAGATAAGATAGTAGACATGCAGCTACTTTCTCTTAGTTAAATTAGAAGAAATCTTTGTACTAATATTGTTTAGACAAGATATCATGTCTACATCTTGTCCTCTGAATAATACTATGAAGACAATAATATGCAACGTATTAATTGTTGTAACTGTTCTATTAACCTGTTTTGAAACTGTTTCGTTGCTATTTTATCTTTTTTCTCATTAAAATGAATAAAAAATTTTAAAAAGTGGTATATAAGCAATTAAAAGCCTTGGCATAAAGGAAAAAATCAAATCAATTAAAATAATAACTATGTGAACAATCTAAATAATAGCAATATAGAAGAAATGAAATGTTATTTCAAAAGTCCATACCATGCTGTAGGAAGAAAGCGAAGAGTTTTTGATTAGTAAATTATTTTGGTTTTTTAAAATTTGCTTTTCTTTTTACTTTAATATCATGTGAATTATTTTCACAAGCTACCATTTCAAAATAGCTTGTAATAAAAATTATTTGGAAAGTCTTAAAATGAGAATGAATCATAAACTTGTAATAGACTAGGCAAGGGGTCAAAATAAACTACCTGATTAATTCAACAAATCAGAAAGAAATACTGTAAGAAATTACAATAGTAGAAAACAAGATACATAATGGACATAATAAGACCTTACTTATCAAAAATTACTTAAACATAATTAATTATCTAGTTAAAGAGATAGGATAAATACATCGATCCTCAAAATAAGACCCCCTTCTTTGTTGATTACAAAGAACAACATCTTCGCCAAAGGTGAATAACACTGAAGGCATGGAACAAAATATTTCATGAAAATAGAATTCAAAAGAAATTAGAGCCACACTATTTTTAGACAAAGTAGAATATTAATCAAAAGCAGTATGCAGCAACAAAAATTATTGTATGTTAGAGTCAGCTCATCAAGAGGTAATAATACACATACACACACACACACACAGACCCAGCCACACACACACACATAGATCAGAGTGACCAAGCAAATAAAGCAAGTATTAACAGATCTAAATGAAGAGATAGAATCCAGTAAAAGTTGAACACTTAATAGCCCAACATTGAAAATGCACAGATCTTCAAGTCTACCTTCGATTCATTTCATCTAATTTTTGATGTATTTCTTGTAGGCCTTTTTTGTGAAGGCGTCGTTGCTCTCCTGGACTACCATGATGATGGTGTTACCACATTTATGATTTCCTTCAAGGAAGGTTTGGAAATGGAAAAATGTTGATGAATTCTGTGGCTACCTTGGATCTATCACTTGTCATAGCTGGCTGATGCTTGTCATTCACGCAGCACCAAGATTTTAGACAAATTGGACTGACGTCATCTTTAATGTTTTGTTCACTTTGGCCGTGATTTACTTGGAGTGGAGGCATTGTCTTTTAGGGAAAAAAAAAACAACACATTATAGGTATTTAAAAATAAAGTGAGTTTAAATTAAAAAAGAAAAAAGAGGAAGGAAGGAAGGAAGGAAGGAAGGAAGGAAGGAAGGAAGGAAGGAAAAAGAGAA
>NW_004524604.1:13577675-13584226 GCF_000260255.1 Octodon degus | reverse complement strand
ATAAATAAATAAATAAAATTAAAAAAAAAGAAAGAAAGAAAGAAAGAAGAAAATGGGCAGGTTATGTAGACAAAAATATTAACAAAGTAATGGGAAAGTGAATTGTACCCTAGACAAAATGCACCTAACAGACATCTATGAAACATTATGCCCAGAAACTGCAGCATACACATTTTTACCATTACCACATTGAACATTTTCCAGGATAGAACATATAAGAGGCCAGCTAAGTCTCAACAAATTTTAAAATTTGAAATTGTGTGTTATTTCTACACACAATGCAATAAAGCTAAGAAGAAAAATCTTTGGAAACTATATATAAATATGTAGGTAAACAGCTTGTTTTTATACAATGCATGAATCAAGGAAGAGAGCAAGGAAAATACCAAGAAAAAAAATTTTAAAAATTTCTGGAGAGAAATGTAAATGAAATGAATCTCAAAAGATCAAGAAATTAGTGTAATCGCTTTTTGAACTTTCAGCTAAGAGAAAGTGCAGCAAGAAATAAGAGTAAAACGAACAAATGGAATTTTTTTTTAAAACCAAAACCTTTTATACTGCAAAAAAAAAAAAAAAATCACCAGACACATGATGAGGAGAAGTATTATCAATGCATATATCTGACAAGGAGTTGATAGAAGAAGTAACCAAAAACTCAATTGGTAAAGAACAAATAACCCAACTGAAAATGTGAAACTGATCTAAATAGTACTCCTCTAAAGGAAACATAAATGGTCGCCAATATATAAAAAAATTCTCAGCATCATTAACCGTTGTGGAAATGCAGATTAAAAAACCACCATGAGTGAAATTCATCCCAAAGAGAAGGACCTCTAAGAAAAAGACCAAAAATTAGAAGTACCTATTAGAATGTGGGAAATCGAGCCCTTGTATAGTATTGATGAGAATGTTAATTAGTAAAGCTGTTATAGAAAACATGATGAACATTTCTCCAAGAATAAAAAATAGAACAACTGCATGATCTAGCAAGCCATCTACTAGGTATAAATGAAAACAAAATTAAAATCTATCTGTTGAAAAGACATGCACACTTGCATGTTCATTGCAGTACTGTTCATAGTAGCCAAGAATAGAGACAATCTAAGTGTCTAACAACAGAGAAATGAATAAAGAAAACACAGTATATAGGCCCCACAGAACAATGTTCATCTGTAAAATAACTTATTCCTCAACATTAACCTCAACAAACAGTTTGAGATCATTATGTCAGGTCAAGTGCCACATGATCTTATTCAAGTGCACACACAAAAAACAGATGATTTTTGAGAAGCAGCAAGAACAGTGGTTGCTAGAGCCTGGGGATGGAGGGAGAATGGGAAAATAGGGTTCCCGTGCATTGCAGCACAGAACAGCAGCAAGTTGTGCTGCACTCCTGCTCAGGACAGGGGCTGTGGGTAACAGCATTGTAGTATGCAATTCAACGAGCTGGAAGAATGTTTTGAAAGTTTTCTCCAAAAAAAAAAATGATAAATATTTGAAGAGGTGAATGTGTTTATTTAAATACCATACATTTCATATAAGTATCAAACATGACATTAACCCCCCTGATATGTACAACTTTGATGATTTACATTAAAGAATAAATTAAAAATCTACTAACAAGAGTGTGAGTATAAAAATGTATTAAATTAATGATAATTCATTATATATGCTTGGTACTTTTTCATATATATATAAGATATATAAGACAATAGTTAACTTAGCTATTTGATATTGTTTCATGTGGATATTTTAACTTTCTTAGTGATAAAGAAAAAGTAGTAATTCTGGAAGAATATGACACTCTGAAGTTAACATTTCAGAATTGTGTCCCTTAAGGAAATTTATTGAACTTCAAAAAACATAAATATTTTAGGTCAATTAGGCGGCAGTCATGTTTAGTCCATCTCTATAACTTATTAGGACCCAAAGTCTGTATTGAGCCGTTAAATATCAAGGGTGAAGAGTATTGGGAAATGACTTCTTCCAAGGATGAGTTCTCTAAATTTATACCTTAAAGTGAGTGTATGGTGATAATAGTTTCTAAGATAGTGGAAAACTACAAGAGAGCCTCTGCTTTGAAAATGGAATGAAGATTTTATTCTGGTATAGTCAGCTGGACATGTCCAATACATAAGTAAAAACAAAATCTGACCTAGAGAAGTAAATACGTTAACGGTCAGCATGAAAAGAAAGTTTAAGCCCTGACCATGCCTACATTCAGGAATAAAGCAAAAGGGATCTTCACCTAGGACCTGAGCAATTACAACATCTAGAGGCTTCGTAGAGGAGCAAAAGAAACAAAAACACTTAGGAAAGCAGTGTTAAAATACATGAAAAAAGAGAAAAAAAGACCAATTTCTTAGTAAGGTATGTAGATAATAAGCTATTAGCTAGATAACTTGGGAAAAAAGGAAACTTAGAGACATTCACTGACCAAATGCTGCAATCTGAAGACTAAGTTACATTTAGTGGCTAATGTATACAAATTATTTTACTGTACATTTTTATAAGCAAACATGAAATAATTATTCTAATTTAGAGTGACATATAGGTATTTCCTATTGCTCCATTACATTTCTTCTCAATTAATTTGTATGCCATTTAAAGTGAACAATTATTTCTCTTCACATGATTGTTGGTTTTTTTTTAACACCTTTCCATTTGAATTATGTGAAATATCACATTTTTTAGTGGATAAGAAAATGTAAAATGGAGTTTGTCTTTAAGATACTTCAGTTTTTAGAAGTGGCTTCAGGAATGTAGTTTATTTGGGGATTTTCATCAGATCATGAATTTTTAGGTTTCTTCTCCAAAATAATCCATGTTTTAAGGTGATGACTACAGTACATTAAAATGATATAGGCTTTTTAAAAAAGGATGTGTAAGTGAATCTGAAACTCTAAAGTTGAAGGACATAGTAGCACTGAATTAATCCAAGTGAGTTTTCTAAGAATTTTGATCTTTCTTTTCCCTTAGTCCAAGTATTACAACAAAGCACTTTATTAAGCTTGTAACTCATCCGTAGTAATAGAAATTGCTGGATAAAACTTCTACAAATGGAAATAATTCACTGAATTCTCAATACTGAATTTTGTCACGGTTGAACGGTGAAAGAGGTGTTACCTTAGCATCCTCAGCTTGCTTTTGTTCCCCAGTTCTAAGTGTCCCTTTCTGTCCCTGGAACCTAGTGTTTTTTTTCTTTTTCATTTTAGCTAAGTGTAGTTCATGAAACCAGCTCTTCTATACTTATGCATGTGTAACTTGATACGTTAGATTTTCACAGAGATGTGTTCTTTTGGAGAATAGTGAAAGGCATACAAAATGCTGAAAGTAAAGGAATAAATACTTTGAAGAGGAATTCTGAAGAACTTTCATAATTTTTTAAAAGAGTGATTTGGGGTTGACACTCTCAGATTTATTGTACATTTAAAGTAGTGTATTTTAACTGACAGTATGTAGGGGAAATGAGAAAAACCTAGGTAATGAAAAGAATCCATGGTCCAATATATCTAACTCTACCTTATGATATATTTTTTAAAAATGTGTTTAATATTCAAGAACTATATCTCATATTCAGATATCTGTTTTATGTATTGTATACACTATTCTATATCAATTATTTCTTTTTAAATTTTTTTCCATAATTTTTTTGAGAAACAAATAGCAATGAGAGTTTCAAACCAAAATGATAGGACAGTTTCAATAATTAACACATTGCATACATTCTTCCTAGTGGTTATTTGCTGTACAAGATGCAGACATGATATCCTATTTACAAACACTATTAGAACAAATCCCTCTATTCATTAAGAGAATGTAACTATATATCTATCTTAACCATTTTGAATACACAGATACAAAATGGACATTCATCTGTATCCCCTTTTTTGTTTAGTTCCATCATTTGAATATTATAGGTGTGTTAACTCAGCAAAATATTCTAAAAGAGTCTAGTAGTCCATAATAGTATTGTGTCTTCCATTTCACTGGTAATGGGAGAAATTGTTGACACGAGTCTCCTACAGCTCAACATAACACCATGGTTTTACTTCTTATACTTTGTTTTTATATTTTTCTGCTGGATGGTTAAGACCAAGATAAAGCAAGACTTATGCAACAAGAGTTGTAGATTTTGGGTCTGATAAGGCCAGTGAAATCCCCTCAGGATTTATCCTGAGATCCTGTACCTCAGATTGTAGGTTCTTTGTCAGTGTTAGCCATGTGGATGAGTCACGGCCATTGCTTGGCCAATGTGCTCTCTGTGAAAGCCTGAGAGAATGTTTTCTCTCCATGTGACTCTCCTTAGGCACACTCTACATCATCGATCACTTTTCTCTTTGGCTCAACAATCTCCTTGATCAGAAAATTTGGGACACTACTGAGTTACATGATGTTACAGTACAAGTTCTCATATGTCCTGCTTTTTAATACCTACATTGGAAAACAACTTCATTCTCATTGATGATCCTAATATCTATACCATATCACTCTCTTTATTATGTATTTTAGTAAGATATTCCTTCTTTATTGATAGACATATTTTTGCTACCAAAAATGTTGTAATGAAAACTTGCACACATCTTATGTATGTGAGTAAATTTAAATATTTATTTTTTTATCATTCTTTGATGGATGGATCTTTTTATAAAAAAATTATAGTGTTCTTCAGTTTTTCAGATTAATGAGGATTTAAACAACAATTTCTTATGAAATACCAGATAATTATTTAGAAGATAGAGAACATATGGTTTTTTAATGCTGAGTCTTTGACATATGTTGCAACTACATTTATGATAATGATCAATCATAAATTAATAAATACTAAAATTTTATATATGATTGAAAGGAGTGTGATATTTCAAATTGTTTTATTTGGAGATGTTTTAGTTTAATTAGAATAAATTTGTTTACTAAATCTTTCAAAATTGTTCTTTATGGATTCTTGACACTTGCTCCATTAATGAGATATTTTTTGCAAAATTTTATTTTATTGAGAAATAAATTGCAATGAGACCATTTCAAAACTTATTAATAGTGCATTTTCAATAATTCATACATTGTACATTGTTATCTTCTTAGTGGCTATCCATAGTACAAGATGCACAGAGGATATCCTGTCCAAGTACTATTAGTACAAATCTTTCTTCTCATTGAATTAAGAGAAAGTAGCTGTATATCTACCCTAACTATTCTGCATATACAAATACAAAATGGTGCTTCCTTTGTATACCGTTTTTTTGTTTAGTCCTGTCAGAGATGGGTATTCCATTGGCATCTAAATACTATAGGTGTATGAATTCAGCAAAACAATCCAACACAGTCCATCAGTCCACAATAGTAGTGGGTTATCCACAGAAGCTGTTGACTTGAGTCTTTCACACCTCAGCATATTAATATGGCTTTACTTTATATATATCATTTTTATACTTTTTTGTTGGATGGTTAAGACCAAGATAAAGCAAGACCTACATAGCAAGAAATCGAACTTTTTTATCTGATAAGGTCAGTCAAGTACCCTCAGGATTCGTCTTGTAACCCTGTACTTCAGTTTTCAGATCCTTTGTCAGTGTCAGCCATGTGGCTGAGTCACAGCCATTGCTTGACCAATTTGCTCTCTGTGAAAGCCTGAGAGAATGTTTTCTCTCCATGTAACTCTCTCCTTAAGCACTGTTGTGCTTAAGATCATGTTGCTCTTTGGCCCCATAATCTCCTTGATCAGAAAATTTGTGACACAGCTGAGTTACATGATGTTGCAGTTTAGCTTCTCCTATGTCCTGAACCTTCACTGATCATGAAAGGCTAGAGTCAAAATGTTGGCTGTCCTTTCAGCCTTTCTATTTCTCTAATTTTTGGTCCACAAACTTAGGTTATTAACCCTACAGAAGAGAAGCTTACTATTACCTACTACATATGCAGTTGGGTTTAACTTGACTTTCTGTCTGAATATCAAACATCTTAGGCGTAACATGGAACAGGCATTTTCCACCAAGTAAAACATTTTTATTGAAATCAGCCATTATGGAGATTGTGACATGATTCTTCAGAGAGTTGGAAAGGTGAGAAGCTATATATCTGACACATATTCTAAGAGAATACTACAGATTTTGGTCCTGTTTATACTCTAATATTGGATTTCTAGCTTTATGACCATGAGAGAAATATGTTGTTTTAATTCATACATTTTGTAGTACTTTCTTATGTTAACACTAGGAAACTAACATATTATTCTCTAAGAAATGGATAAGTGAGATATGTCTTATATGATATTTTGTACTACTATAGTATTTTCTTAGAATTATGGAAATGGATACTAAGTATTCTGATTTACATGGGATTCTGAGAAGATTGAATTCTTTAAAGTTTTATCTTATCTAATATGATGTGCTTTAATCTTCTTGAGACTGGTGACTTAGACCACTTGGCCATCTTGACACTCAGAGTTTTAACATTATGCATTAAGATTTTCATTATTTTTTTGTTTTTTTCTCATTGGCTCAAATCATAATTTAGAAGTTAGAATATAAAGCATCTACAGTTTAATTTGTACA
>NW_004524604.1:13575311-13577575 GCF_000260255.1 Octodon degus | reverse complement strand
AGAGAGAGAGAGAGAGAGAGAGAGAGAGAGAGAGAGAGAGAGAGAGAAATTTTCTCACAACTACAGCAGTTGGCAAGTGGGAAACCCAGGAGTACTGATCATCTAATTCCAAAATGAGCCAAATGGAGACTCAGGAAGTATAAGTATTTCAATATGAATCTCAGAGAGGAAAAAAATAAAATAAATCTAAGACCTAACTCTATAAAAATTTTTCCTTATAATTTTGTATGACTGCCTTAAATTTTCAAGCATGGGCAAATTGTTCTCTGATGTGATATTTAAGGTTAACACATAGCAACTCTGTGTTAAGGGCCTTATTTCCTCATATCTTCATCAACACTTGGGTGTATTAGACTTTTGAACTCTAGTCAAAATTATGGCTAAGAAATTGAATTTTACTGTGGTCTTAAATTTATTTTCATATGTTTATGTTCAGTTTTTCTATGGATTGTCCATTCATTTATATTCCATATTTTTGTTATATTTTAAACTTTATATTATAGATTTGTGTGTACTGTTTTATTATAAGTATTTTTAAAGAGAATAAAATATATATAAGGCATTAGAAACAATATAGAACTGCAAACAGAGCTATGATGATAGAAATTCAGGAATGCTTGCTATATTGCAAAATGTTGTCTTCAAAATACTTGTTCAGATTATGAGATATAAGCATATGAAATTGATCAAAATAAAATTTTAAGGATTAACTGATCCCTTAAAAAAAACCAAAAGAAAGTAACAGTACACTCATCCTAGCTATTCTTTCTATAAACATTCATGTGTTTTCCTCTTCATTATTTTCTGTTTTTTTCTTCTTTCCCTCATCCCAGTTGTTCTTTCCTTTTGAGCAGCTTCATTCCCTTTTACTGTATCTATTGCACCTTTCAGATTTTATTTCCTATTTCAGGTTCTTATAGTAGAGATACAATATGATGTTTACACATGTGCAGCTGACTTATCTCACTTATGAGTATGGTTACTAGTTGCATCCATTTACAAAATCCTTGAGTTTATCCTTATAGTGAAGTTTTTGTGTATCTCTTTGTAACAATTTGGTGTTAAGGACCCCTGATAAAATAGTGTTATTGGCTATTTGATTTTTTCATACCCACTAAAATTTGTCTTATATAGTTTTGCACTCCCATATTTGGTGCATACTTATTTATGATTGTTATGTCTTCCTCTTGAAGTTTTCTCCTGACAAGTATGTAGTGACCTTTCTTAACTAGTTTGATCATTCTTATTTGAAGTTTACATTTCTTATGAAGAGAATAGCTGCCCCTGCTTTTTTACTGGATTGCTGCTACATAGAGTATTGTTTAACCTTTGCTTTTCAGTCTATGAATTTCATTTAGAGTTAAATGTATTTCTTATATACAACATATTGTTGGATCTTGTTTCTATATACATTGTTTCTTTTGATAGGCGAATTGAGGCTATTTACATTGATGCTAATAACTGATGTGCATTGACGTTTTGGTAATACTATTTTTTTTTCTGTGCCTTTCCCCCTTTTCCCCTTTGTGTCATTGCTTGCTTTCCCTGTTTCTTGTTTTCTGTTGTTGTTCTTGGCATTGTGTTCATTTTTATCTTTGTCTAGAATAACTTTCAGTACCCTTTGTAGTATTAATTTGGTGGTAATGGCTTTCTTCAGTTGTTGTTTTCATGGAAATATCGTATTTTTCCATTTTTTTTGAAATATAACTTTTCAGGGTACATCAATTTCAGTTGGCAGTTGATTTCTTTCGTGACTTAAAATACTTCACTCGAAGCTCTTCTTGATTTGAGAGATGTTGTTGAGAATTCTGCCTTGATTCTGATGGGCTTTCCATTATAGCTGTTGTGTTTCTTTTCTCTAACAGCTTTTAATGCTCTGTTCTTGTGCTGAATTTCTGGAATCTTGATTATTATATGTCTGGGTGCAGATTTTACTTGTTTATGGATCACTGGAGTTCTGTATGCCTCAATTATCTGTATGTCAGATTTTCTCCCCATGCTTGGATATTTTCCGCTATGACTTCTACAAATTCTCTCTTCATGTCACTTTTATTGACTCTTTCTTTTTCATTGACACATACCAGTCTTATGTGGTTCATCTTTGTATTTTCAGGTAGCTGTTGAATTGTTGTTGGGGTCCTTGTTTTTAAGAGATCTTTGTTTTTGTATTTCCTAGCTGCAATGATGTCTTCAAGGACTGAAAGCCTATATTCAGTTTCATTCAAATGGTTTTGTCAGCTTTCAATGGAATTTTTAATTTCCAA
>NW_004524604.1:13573349-13575080 GCF_000260255.1 Octodon degus | reverse complement strand
TAAATATATATAATCTGGAGACTTCTTTAATCCAGTTGCTATCATTGCAATGATTTTGCATGTATAACTTTCAAGTTCTTCTATGATAATGTCTGCTGGATTTGTTCTCGGTGGGTAGCCGGCCAGAGACTGCATTTTGCTCCTTCATCTTACCATTTTCTATTTCAGAAAGAACTCTTTATTTTGATTACTGTGATAATCCTTGTAAAATTTTAATAGTATGTTGCTATATTGCTACTATCAAGGCGACTCTAGTAAGAGTCTCTTCTTTAGAGATAACATCTATTTTTCAGAGATTCTTAGTTTGTCTTGAAATCCTGTCTTCCCAATTACTTGAGAATGGAATGCTGGTTTCTATTTGGCACTGTGGTCCATCTTGCTTCCCAATATTGTTGCCCAAGTGAGAAGTAATTAAAACAAATATGGCAACCTAGCCACAGTATGACAATTGGTAATAATGATAATATCAAGCAAAATTTAGAAAATGACAAACTTTGGTAAATATTGGTTTTATACTTGAGACTATAGGAACAAAGTCTCTAGTTATATAATAGAACAAACCATAGATTGCAAGTTTGTACAGAGTGTTTCCCCTTTTTAGACTAAATTTGCCCTTTGTTCTTCTGGCTAGGCCAGTTGCCAGGCTGTAGGTACTTCACATCACTTAGGGGAAGGGCCAGTCACCTAGCTTGTTCTCGTCAAGCTAGTCACCAAGGGTCCCAAGTGATTCCATGCAAATTTCACATGCATGGTGTAGGAGATGGGTCACATACCTGAATTCTTCTACTATATGTATTTTTGTAGTCTTTCAGATGATAAGTATTTTTCTCAGTAGGTGATTGGCTTCATTTCCTCAAATTGGTGTCTTTTATAAAGAATATTCATTTTGTGCATACATATATTTTATTTACTTATTTATTTTTATTTTAAAGAGGAAAAATTCAAAACAAGGTAATAGGATAGGAATGATGAATATATTGTTATCTTTAGTTACTCAGAGTGCAACATATTAGCATTTAGTTGTTCAAACAATTTTTAGTACACATTTTTCAATGAACAAAGAGTAATTATTCATATAACTACTCTATCTATCTATCTATCTATCTATCTATCTATCTATCTATCTATCTATTATGTGTCTGTCTGTCTGTCTATCTATCTGTCTCTCTCTATCTATCATCTATCTTTCTATCTATCATCTGTCTGTCATCTATCTATCTATCTATCTATCTATCTATCTATCTGTCTGTCTATCTGTCTCTCTATCTATTATCTATCAATCATCTATCTATGTGTCTGTCTGTCTGTCTATCTGTCTCTCTATCTATTATCTATCAATCATCTATCTATGTGTCTGTCTGTCTATCTATCTATCTATCTATCTATCTATCTATCTATCTATCTATGATTTTCTTTCTTTTTGCTTTTCCCATCTTCTTGTCTATCTTCCCATCCCAGTTTCTCTTTGGTTTTGAAGTTCTTCCCATTTTATAACACCTATTGTACATTTTGGATCTTGCTTGTTCTTCAGCTTCTCTTAAGGAGACAATAAGATGTTTACACATGTGCATCTGACTTATGTTACTTCTTATGGGTATAACTCAAGTTACATCCATTTTTTTATAAAAGACTCAAATTTATCCTTTGTATAGCTGAGTACTTTATTGTATAAAAATAAATCTTTTTGTTCATTGCTTTGCTGATAGTCATTTTGGTTGTTTCTAACATCCA
>NW_004524604.1:13553975-13571904 GCF_000260255.1 Octodon degus | reverse complement strand
TATAGGATGTTAACATTAATGGTTATAACTGATATGTATTGACACATTCTTGTCATATTGCTATCTCAGTGCACCCCAGGAGTGGGTCCGGCACTGCTTGTGGTGACAGGGACCAAACTCTGGCTCTTGTGCTCTGCCTAAGCAGTCTGCTGAGCTAACTGGCTGGCCCTTATTACTTGCCTTTTGTTGGCTACTCCTCTTTGCTTTTTCTCTCTCTAATTGCTTGCCTTACTTGGTGGATTCCTTTTATTGGGGTTAATGGAGCTGTAGTTTTTATTTTCTATTTCTAGAATGTCTTTCAAAATGTTTTGGCGTGCTAGAAGTATATTATTTTTCTATCAATTTTGAAACATACTTTCACAGTGTTCATGAAACTTGTTTGAAGGTTGTTTTCCTTTAGCACTTCAAACAGTTCTCTCCAAGCTCTTCTTGAACTGAGGGTTTGTGCTGAGTAGTCAGCTGTGATTAGGATGGGTCTTCCTTTATAGTTGATTTTTTTCTTTTATCTCTAACAGCTTTTAACAGTCTAATCTTGTGATAAATTTCTGTAATCTTGACTATGATACACCTGCCTCCAGATTTCTTTTTGATTGAATCTAATTCGAGCTTTACATGCCTCACTTAATTGTATGTCAAATTAGTTTTCTTTACTAAAGAAGACATGACATCTGTGAACAGTGTTTTTATATCATTTGTGCTGTCTCCTATCTTTTCATTGACTCAAATCCATTTTAAATTATACTTCTTCGTCTCATCAAGAGGCTGCTGGATTCATTTCTCATTGTCCCTTGCAAATTTTAGGAAGATTTCCTTTCATGATCACTAACCATAAGCCTATCTTCTATATCTGAAATCCTGCTCTCACATTGTTTTAATCTATTGTGAATACTTTCACTGAAATTTTTATTCTCCTGAGTATGCCTAAAATAGACTAGAATATGCCTTTTGGATTCTATTTCTTTTTTATGTTAGGCATTCATGGGTTCCATACTATCCTTAAACTCTTCTGTTGTCTTTTTGTCTGTATATGCTTTAGAGTCAGTAAGCATGGTTTTCTTTTCTTTTCTTTTCTTTTTTGGAACTGGGGATTGAACTCAGTCCCTTGCGCTTGGCAGGGAAGCCCTTATTCTACAGAGCCATCTCCCTGGGCCCTATGGTTTTCTTTTTTTTTTTGCCAACTTAAATATTTTTTGAAGATATTGTATTTCTACTTACAATACAGTGCTTAAAGTGCAATGCTACATTTCCCTGTGTACTTGGTCCATTATTCAAGTATTGAGAATGCCCAGTACTTTACTATAGAAGCTCAACTTTATTAATTGACACAGAATTTGCTACAAATTTAGGTTCTTCAATATTATTTTTGTGGAAGAATGCTCTATCTATACTTATGGATGGCTTAAGCAATCTCTTCAATAGTGGGCTCTAAGGACGCACCAGCAGAGGAAGGAGCCCCTCTACCAGGGAAGCCCCAGGCATTTCTCCAGGTATGCCGCTTGCACTGTGGGACAGCTTGGTGATGATGGGATTGGACTTTCTCCAGCTCTTCCTATTGATATTCAAATTCTTCTTTCTCCATTGTATGATTCTTATCCAGCCAGTAGATGATTTCATTACACTTGTCAGGAATCTTCTGTTTAATTTCATCATTAATCTAGCCATGAAGTTTCTCATCTTCAACAGTTGTTTTCTTATTGAAAGTGTAGGATTCCAATGAATTCTTGGAGGATGCATTGTCCCTTTGCTTCTCATCCTCTACTTTCTAATTCCCTGCTTCCTGGACCATATGTCCTCCTTGCTCAAATGGCTCTTATCAGTAGTGATGGTAATCTTGTTCAATATTCCTGTACTTTTATTGATTGCAGAAACACTGAGGATGCCATTGGCTTCAATAGCAAATTTAATTGAATCTGAGGAACACCATAGGGTGCAGGTCGTACAAATTGGGAAGGAAAGTTCTTGATGAAGATGCAAAGATTGAGACCTAACTATACCTAAAAGCCATCAATGGGGAATAAACATTTACTAAGGAAGCCTTGATACTAGTGATAAAAGAATCTGCTATGAGAAATTTACCAGCATGAACACAGAAAACAACATAAAATAAAATAAAAAATAATAATGAAGGGCGGTTTTTATGAAGTAGAGTACTACTCAGCTACGAAGAAGGATGAGGTGGAGGGCTTAATAGTTAAATGGATATAACTTTGAGAGCATAATCTTTTTTTTCAAAACTGATTAATAGGAGAGTTTTAATAATTAATATATTGTACATAGTTATCTTCTTAGTGGTTGTCCATAGTACAAGGTGCAGACAGGATATCCTGTCCAAACACTATTAGTACACATGTTGCTTCTCCTTGAATTAAGAGAAAGTAGCAGTATCTTTGTATCTATCCTAAATATTCTGCATATGCAGATGAAAAATGTTCCTTCCTTTGAATCCCATTTTTTTGTTTAGTTCTATCAGAAATGGGTATTCCATTGGCATCTAAATACTATAGGTGCATGAATTCAGCAAAACAATCCAACACAGTCCAGCAGTCCACAATAGTAGTGAGTTATCCGCAGAAGTTGTTGACTTGAGCCTTTCATAGCTCAGTATGTTAATATGGCTTTACTTTATATACCTCGTTTTTATAAATTTTTGATGGATGGTTAATACCAAGATAAAGCAAGACATATATAACAAGAAATGTAACTTTTGTATTTGATAAGGTCAGTCAAGTACCCTCAGGGTTTATCCTGAAACCCTGTACTGTAGTTTGCAGATCCTTTGTCAGAGTCAGCCATGTGGATGAGTCATGGCCATTGCTTGACAAATTTGCTTTCTGTGAAAGCGTGAGAGAATGTTTTCTCTACCTGTGACACTCCTTAGGCACATTCTGCAACATCAATCACGTTGCTCTGTGGCCTCATAATTTCCCTGATCAGAAAATTTGGGACACAACTGAGTTCTATGATGTTACATTATAGGTTCAACTATGTCCTGAGTCTTCACTGACTTTGAAAGGCAAGGATCAAAATATTGGCTGTCCTTGCAGCCCTTCTATTTCTCTAATTTTTGGTCTGTGAACTTAGGTTGTTAACCATCCAGAAGAGAATCTTATTATTAACCTACAACATATGCAGTTGGGTTTAACCTCACTATCTGTCTGAATATCAAATATCTTAGGCATAACATGCAACAGATGTATTCCATCAAGTATTGATATATTAAACTTTAATTCCCTAGTCAATATGGAGGAAAAAAGTTTAAATTGAAAATATTTAAAGACTATGAATAAACAATTACATATTTTTACACAGAAATTTAGAAATCTAACCACATAAAGCACTGTAGTAGAACAGACCTGTAAAGTTTTTTCCTTGAATTTTTTTTTCATTTATGACACTTTTTTAAAAAAACAAACAAACAAACCAATAAACAAGCATTTACTTGAGAGACATTATGATAATAATTCATACATCATGACCAGAAGTACATATTTGGAAGACCAGAATGACAGGTATGCCAAACAGGACCCTTCTAACACACATTGATATCTTCAGTGCAGTTGCTTTGTTCACAGATATCAGCATATAAAGTTAGTCAGGGTGAGAATCCTACCAATTAACTGCTAGTTTCAAAAACCTGCTTATGTTTCCCAGGAACATTCCCTTGGCCATCTTGTGCATATAAATGTATGGGTTGATCCCTGTCCTGTTTCCGAGCTTTTCTCCTTGCTCTCTCCTCGTAGTCCAATTCTCAAGTTCTTGCTTTCCTTTTAATTGTGTTATATCTTTCTATTTGTATTTCTTCTTTTGAGTCCTTATACTAGAGAGATGATATGATATTTATACATGTGGGTCTGGTTTATTTCACTTATGAGTATATCTTCAAGTGGCATCCACTGAAATATACAGGGTTCAAGTTTATCATTCTCTATAGCTGAGTACTACTCCATTGTATAAAAATACCACGTTTTTTAACCATTCCTCATGTAACAGGTACCTTGGTTGTTTCCAAGATTTGGGTATCACAAATTGTGCTGCTATTCACATAGGTACATGTATATCACTATGACATGAGGCTTTCAGTTCTTCCAGGAAAATTCCCAGTAGGGTGATAGATGGTTTGAATGGGATACCCAGTCCTAGTTTATTAAAGAGTCTCCACACTGATTTCCATAATGTTTGCACCAGTCTACATTCCCTCCAGCAGTAGAGAAGGGTTCCCTTTTCCCCACAGCCTTTACAACATTTGTTGTCTGTTGATTTCTTTATGATAGCCATTCTTTCCTGGGTGAGATGGCATCTCAGTGTTGTTTTAATTTGCATTTCATGGATGGCTAGTAATGTGGAGCATTTTTTCATATATTTATTCGCTTCTTTAATTTCATGCTCTGAGAAGTGTGTTAATCTCAGATGCCCATTTCTGGATTGGGTCTTTAAATATAGGGGCCATAGTGTTTTTGAGTTTTTATATATTATATAGAGCAGACCTTTGTCTGAGTGCTCATTAGTTAAGATTTTTTCAAACTTTTTAGGTTGTCTTATCAGTTTGCTGGTAATTTCTTTTGACATGCAAAAACTTCTCAATGAGATGTGGTCCCAGTTGTTAATTCTTTCAACTATTACCCATGCAATTTGATTTTTGTTTATGAACTCTTTGCCTACCCCTATGTCTTAAAGAGTTTCTTGTAATTTCTCTTCCATGAGATTTATTGTATCTGCTTTAAAGTTTAAATCTTCAATCCATTTTGATATTAGCTTAGTGCATGGTGTTAGACCTGGGTCAAGTTTTAGTTTTTGGCATGTAGAGAGCCAGTTTTTCTAACACCATTTATTAAAGAGGCTATCTTTCTTCCAGTGAGTATGTTTGGCCCCTTTGTCAAAGATAAGTGGCTGAGTGTGTTCGTAGGGGCTTCAGCATCTTCTAATCTATTCCATTGAACCTCAGGTCTATTTTGTTGCCAGTACAGTGCTGATTTTATCATAGTAGCCTTGTAGTACAATTTCAAGTCAGAAATTTAATGCCTCCTGCCTTGTCTTTGTTGGCCAGGATTGCCTTTGCTATTCTAGGTCTTTTCTGGTTCCAAATAAATGTTGGGAACAGTTTCTCTAGGTCTGGGAGGTATGTTGCTGGCAGTTTAATAGGGATTGTGCTAAATCTGTATAACACATTTGGGAGTAAGGCCATCTTCATGATGTTGGCTCTTCCTATCCATGAGCAGGGACTATCTTTGCATTTTCTGAAATCCTTTACGATCTCTTTTTTTTAGAATACTGTAATTTTCCATGAAAAAGTCTTTGACTTCTTTTGTTAAATGAATTCCAAGGTATTTCAATTTCCTCAGTGCTATTGTAAAAGGTATTATTTCTCTAATTTTTCTCTTGGTGTTTGTAACCTGTATGGAGGAATACTATTTACTTTTGGATATTGACTTTGTATCTGCTATGCTACTGAATTTGTGTATCAATTCTAGTTGCTTCTTGGTGGAGTTGTTTTGGTATCAATTAAAGTATCATGTCATCTGCAAATAATAATAATTTAACTTCTTTAACTATTCCTATTCCTTTTATTTCTCCCTCTTGTCTAATTGTTTTAGCTAGTGATTCCAGAACTATATTGGATAGGAGTGGTGATAGAAGACATCCTTGTCTTGTGATAGATCTGAGAGTAAAAGATTTCAGTATTTCTTCACTTAGAATTATATTAGACATTGGGTTGTCATAGATGGCTTTTTTAAAATGAAATAGAGGCCTAGTATTCCAATTTTATATAGGACTTTGAGCATAAATGAGTATTGAATTTGTGAAAAATCTTTTCTGCATCAGTTGCGAAGATCATGTGCATTTTAGATTTTGCTCTATTGATATAGTGTATATTACATTTATAGAATTTTAAATATTGAACCATCCTTGCATCCCTGGGATTAATCCTACCTGCTCATCATGTATAATCTTCTGATGGTGTGCTGTATTCTATTGCTAGGATTTTATTGAGGGTTTTTACATCTATGTTCTTGAGGGAGATCGGCCTGCAGTTCTCTTTTTCAGTTGTGTCTTTCCCTGGTTTTCTTGTGAGTGCAATACTTGCCTCCAGGAAGTTTTTGGAGAACTGTTTCCTTTTCAATTTCATTGAAGAGTTTAAGGAGTGTAGGGATTATATCTTCCATAAATTTCTTGCAGAATTCAGCTGTGATTCCATCAGGACCTGGACTTACCTTTTTTGCCAGGCTTTTTTTTTAAAATTACATTTCATATTTCATGGGCTGTTACTGGGTTATTGAGAGTTGTTATATCTTCTTGATTCAGTTTTGGTAATTTGTACCTTTCTAAGAATCTGTCCATTTCACCTGTGTTATGTTCTGTGAAGAAAAATTTCTCAAAGTAGCTATTGCCAATCTTCTGAATTTCCACTGGGCCTATGGTGATTACTCCCTTTTCTTTTCTTATTACTTGTACTTGAATTTTTTTCTTTCTTCTTTTTCTTTCTTCTTTGTCTTTCTTTCTTCTTCTTCTAATCAATAAGCTTAGCTAGGAGCTTATTGATTTTATTGAATCTTTGAAAGAACTAGCTTTTTCATTTATTAATTCTTTGAACTGTTTTCTTTGTCTCAGTTGAATTAATTTCTGTTATAGTCTTTATGATTTCTTTCTGCCTTTGGGTTCTGGGTTTGGATTGGTCTTCCTATTCTATATGTCAGTGGTGCAACATTAGGGTGTTTATTTGTTCCCATTCTGTTTTCCTAATGTGTGAGTTCACGGCTATAAATTTCCCTCTGAGAACTGTTTTCATTGCATCCCATAAATTCTGATATATTGTGGTTGAATTTTCATTGAATTGTAGATATTGTTGAATTTCATCTGTGACCCATTGATTGCTGAGTAGGGTGTTATTTAATTTTCATGTATTTAAGGTTTTTTTCTGGTTTCTTTTGTCATTTATTTCCAGTTTGATTGCACTGTGGTCAGATAATATACATGGGATGATTTCTGTTTTCTTGCATATACTTAAGCATGACAAGTATGTGGTCTATTTTAGAAAATGACCCATGTGTAACTGAAAACAATGTGTATTTAGCTGTCATTGTGTGGAACACTCTTTTGTGATATTAAGATTTATTTGTATCTTTCAGGTTTTAAAGAAGTCTGTTTACAAGTAAGAAATTCACTGAGAAATAAATTATGCAAGCCACACCTTTCATGATAGCTTCGAAAAATAGAGAAGGAAAAAGCTAGGAATCAATCCAATAAAGAAAGTGCAAAACCTCTCCATTGAAAATTATATTACTCTGAAAAGAAGATTTAAGTGTATATCATAAAATAGAAATCTATCCCTTGCTCTTGATAGCAAGAAAAATGTAGTAACAATAGCCATATTTCCAAAATTAATATACATATTTAACATAATTCTAGAGAAATTCCAATATTGTATCTCACAGAATTAGAGAATATGACATTAAAATTCATTTGGACTCAGAGGGTACCTACAATAGCAAAGGCAATTATGTACAATAAAGGCAAGGAAGAGGACAGCACAATAGTTGACTTAAAGCTGTCCTATAAATTACTGTGGTAAAAATAGCACAGTACTGGCAGAAAATAACAAACCCAAGGGTCATGAAATAGATTAGGATCACATGAAATTAAAAGAGAAACTAAACAGTATCTATAATTAAATGATAATTCAGGTGCAGCATACTGGAACTTATGGAACACAATGAAAACAGTCTTAGGAGGGAAATTTATAGTGGTGAATAATCATATCAGATAGACAGAATGAGCACAGATAAAAACCCAAAAGTTGAATCTCAAATTTCTAGAAAGAAATTCATGCCTAAACCTCATTTGAACACAATATAATGATCAGAAAAGAAATTAATGCAGTGAGACTAAGAAAGCAATGTAATCAATTAGTAAATCAAAGATTGATTCATGCAAATATCAAATAGAACTGATAAATCCACAGCCAACTTTATCAATAAAAGGGAAGACTCAAATTCATGCTACTAGGAATAAAAAGGGTAAATCACTACAGGCCCTACAGCAAACCAGGAGATGATCAAAACATAATTCTAGAGCCTGTATTTCAATAAAATAGAAAATACAGATGGAATAACTTCCTAAATACATATGAACTACCATCACTAAATCAAGAAGACATAAAAATTCTAAATAAACCAATATCAGTAAATGAAATTTGAATGTAATTATAAAGCTATTAACCAAGCAAACCCCTGATTCTGATGGATACAGTTGAATTCTACAAGCAATTTGGAGAGCACCTAATGGCATTATTTCACGAACTCTTTAATGAAATTGAAAGAGAAGCAATATTTAAAAAATCATTGCTGGAATCCAGTATTACCCTGATATTAAAACTAGAAAGGGATCCATCATAAGAAAAGAACTATAGGCCAATCTCCCAGAGATTGCAAAAATCCTCAATAATACACTGGCAAACACAGTGCTGTAAATCATCAAAAAGATTATACTTCATGATCAACTATTATTCATCCAAGGAATATAGGGGTGGTTCAACACACGCAAATCCATAAATGTAATAAACGATATCAACAGAGCTAATCACAAAATTCACATGACCATCTCAGTAGATGCAGAAAAAGCATGTGACAAAATCCAACACCAATTCTTTTTTCTTTGTTTTATTTTAAAGAGGAAAAAAAGAAACAAAACAAAGCAACATGAAACAATGCAAACGGTGCAGAGTTTCAAAATAAGAATAGAAAATTAGCAATTGTTGTTATATTACATATTGTTACCAACAGATTTGTTGCTCAGATTACCAGGTATAGGTATGCAAGCTTGATCAAGCAATTCAACATTAACTCTTCCTTCCAGTAAATCTTAAATTTTTCCTTGCCCTTTTTACATTTTATTTTTTAATTAATTAATTAATTTTATTTTTTAAAGAATATCAAATGGTAATAGAAAAAACAGTATTAGAAATTATACAAAATTTCACAAAACAAAGCAATATGAATTCAACAGTGGTTGCTGTATTGCACTTTCTTATCTTAAGATTAGTTGTTCAGGCTATCAGATATAAATGTGCAAGATAAGATGGTATAATAACAATAGAACTAGAAACAACACACGTTAAAAGAAAAAAGTCAAAGGTATTCAATCATGGTTGTTATACTGCACAGAGTATAATAACATTGCTGTCCTCAATGTTGTTGCTCAGATTACAGATTTTAGCATATAGTTAGTCAAAATAAAATTTTTAAACATTAACCACTACTTTCAAAAACCTGATGGAACTTAGTGGAAAGGTGTTTTTGTTTTTGTTTTTTGGTACTGGGGATTAAACTCAGGACCCTGCACTTGCCAGGCAGGTGCTTATTCTACTGTGCTATCTCCCAGGCCCATGATGGAATTTAGTAATAACATCAGCTCAGCTATCCTGTATATATACTTACATGATTTTTCCCCCCTCCTTTTTTCCCCTCTTTTCTCCTTTCCTTCATCTCCCTTTTTTATTCCTTCCCAATTCCTGATGAGAAATGGAAATAAAATCAAAATAAATTGCCTGTATTTTGATATGATAGAAGAAATTTATGACAAACTAATTTCCAATATTAAATTAAATGGTCAAAAAAGAAAGCTTGCAAACTAAAATGGGCAACAAGACAAAGATGTCCACTATCACCATTACCATGCAATACAGATTTGGAGACACTGGTTGGAGTGATTAGAGAGGTATACTAGGAATAATAATAAAAATTAAGAAGTTAAATTTTCTTTATTTTCATATGACATAATATTCTATATAGAAGACTCCAAAAATCCTACGAAAAGGCATCTAGCATAGCTGTATGAAATTAGACACTCAAAAATCAATACCTTTTCTCTACTGGGGGAAATACTTCTTCACTGTTGGTGAGAGTGTAGACAAAAACCATAACATTCCACCCCCGATCCCCCAGTGACTCATGCACAATTTTTATTTGTATATATTTTGTCTTAAAACTAGTTTCAGGGACAGGGAGATGGCTCAGTGGAATAAGCACTTCCCTGGCAAGTGTAAGGGCCTGAGTTCGATCCCTGGTTCCGCAAAAACAAAAACAAAAACAAAAAACTAGTTTGAATCTTTGTAAGTATATCACAAATATATATAATCACATAATTGTCTATTTGTATGTATTACTTATGCTAACTTTTGAAAAGCTCTAATATTTTGTTATTTCGTGATCATACTATCACTTTTGTTACTTTGCATGTATATATTTCCAGGTGATCTAAAATGTTGTGTTTATCTTTCGACAATGATTCATTCCATACTAGTATTTAACTGTTCATAATTCTTACCTTTGTCACAGTGTGCCCTTTTCTGCTCTCTCTTCTTAGAAATGTTATTTTCTCCTTTGCTCAAGATTTGCTATTGATTTTTTGAGCATTGACTCTGTATCTTGCTATGCTACTGAATTTGGTTATTAAATACACAAGCATCCTGGTGGACTTTTTGGGTCTTCTATGTAGAACATAATGTCATTCGCAAATGATACTTTCACTTCTTCTACTCCAATTATTATTCCTCTTATGTCTCTCTTTGTGTAATTGCTTTGGCTAATATTTCCAGGACTATACTGAATAGTGACAGTGGACATCCTTGTCTTTTTCCTGATTTTAAAGTGAGGATTTTCAGTTCTTGTACAATTAGAATGATGTTGTATATTGGTTTGTCATAGATGGTTTTTATGAGGTTGAGGTAAAGACCCTCTATTGTTTTCGCCATGAATGAATGTTGGACTTGGTTAAAAGCTCTTTATTCATCTGTTAAAATGATCATGTGATTTTTTTCTGGCTCTGTTGATATGGTGTATTATATTTATAGATTTGCATATGTTGATTCATCCCTTCATCCCTGAGGTGGATCCCATTTGGTCATGATGTTTAATCATCTTGATGATTTGCTAGTATTTTATTGAGAATATTTACATCTATGATCACTAGGGGGATTCGTGTGTAGTTCTCTTTTATGTTTGTGTCTTTCTCCAGTTTTGGTGTTTGAGTAATACTTTTCTCCAGGGATGAGCTTTGGAGAATTGCTTTCTTTTATATTTCATTAAAGAATTTGAGAAGATTTGGCAGTAAGTCTTCTCTAAATTTCTTGTAGAATTTAGCTGTGAATCATCAGGACTTGGGGTTTTCTTTATGGTAGGTTTTTTTTAAGTTACATTTTCAATTCCATTCACTGATATTGGGTTATACAGAATTTTTATGTCTTCTTGATTCAGGTTTGGTAACTTGTACATATTTAGTAATCTGTCCATTTGTTCTATGTTTCCCATCCCGTGAGAGTAAAGATTTTGAAAATAGGTGTGATGATTTGTGTCTATTTGTTCCTTCAAAGCCTCATGTAGTCACTGGGACAAACTTCTAGAGTTTGTGGTCCAATGCTGGGAATATGGATTTGAGTGCTACCCTGGCCCTGGGGTGAGTGATCTGCATACAATATAAGGAAGGGCAGAGGCTTGCTAGCTGCCACAGCTGCTTCTCATTCCTTTGCCATTTGTTGTTTTGCACGAATTTGAATTTTTTCTTTCCTTTTTTTTGATAAAGGTAGCCAGAGGTTTATCAGTTTTGTTTATTGTTACTATCAGACTATTCAGCCTCTGATTATATAGACCTATCATAAAATTACACATATAAATATATTTGCTTAGTTACTTTTATTATTTTATTGTTTCTAGAATGTCACTAATTGTAAGATGAAACATTTCTCAATGTATTTATCACATCATTATTTTCTTTTAATGAACTTTTACAATCTCTTCCTTTATCATTTTTGCTGACATTGCTTCAGTGCAGAGACTTTTAAATTATTGTGTTATGCAATCACCGATTGCATAATGTTGTTGATGATATCATTAGTCATACTGATTTTTAAGAGAATAAAAAATAGTAAGAAAAACACACTAGAAACTATACAGAATTTCAACAAACAAAATGATAGAAACTTAACAAGAGTTATATTGCATATTGTTTTCTTCAAGGTAGTTGCATAGATTACAGATATAAGCATATAGTTCTTTTGGTGAGAACAATTCTTATCTCAATAATTTTCAAGTACATTCAAGATACAATCTAGCATTGTTCACTACAGTCACCAAACAAAGACTGTGCATTTTTGTAGTACAATTCTATTTTATTTTATTTAGTTATTTAATTATTTTTTAACAAATCTTAATTTTTCCTTGTCATTTTTGTTTAAATTTATTCTAAAGAGAGTATAATAATTGGCAAGACATTAAGAATGGTACACATTTAGAAGACCAGGATGAAGACACATTGCTGTCCTCGATGTAGTTGTTCAGATCTCAGACATTAGTGTACAGAGTTAGTCAAGGTAAAAAATGTAAACATTAACTGCTGCTTTAAAAAATGATGGCAATAATGAGTACAATCATCTTAGCCATCCAGTATGTGTACTTGTATGTTTTTTCTCCTTCCTTTCTTCCTATCTTTTCTCCTTTCATCTTTGTTATTTAATTCTTAAGTTCATTTTCTTTCCATTTTACTATATCTATTACACATCTCAGGTTTTATTTATTCTTTCATGTTCTTATGCTAGGGAGAAAATATGATATTTATACATGTGGATGTGATTTATTTCACTTTTGAGTATAGCTTCTAGTTGCATCCACTTATCTGTAAAGGATTTGAGTTTTTCTTTATAGCTAAGTAATACTCCATTGTATAAAATACATCTTTTTTATCTGTTGCTCAAGTGATGGGCATTTTGGTTATTTCAAAGGTTTGGCTATAACAAATTGTGCTTCTATAAACATGGGTGTACACATATTGTTATAGTATGATGTTTTCAGTTATTTTAGAAAAATACCCAAAAGGGGAATAGCTGGATTGAATGGGATGTTCTGTCCTAGGTTTTCGAGGACTCTCCACACTGATTTCCATAGTGGTTGTACCTGTCTACATTCCCACCAGCAGAATAACATGGAGAGTCTGTTTTTCAGGTATCTATCCTGTATCAGAGATTCTTAGTTTGTATTTATTTATTTATTTGGTGCAGGTTCTCACTGTGAAGCTTGGACTCATAGTGATCCTCCTGTTTTCAGACTTCCCAGCACTGGAATTACAGGCATACTCCACCACTCCCAGACTTGGTCACTGGCTCAGCACACCAGGCGCAAGGCAGGCATGGCATGTGGTGCCAGGGATTGAACCATGGCCCCTGTGCTTTCCTAAACAGGTACTTAGTCTGCTGAGCTATCTCTCTGGCCTAAAGATTCTTGTTTTGTTTATGTCCCAAGATTTTACCTTCTCTATTGATTGAGAGTTAGATATTGGTTTCCATTTGGAACTGTCTTCTGTCCTTCATTGTAATGTTTTGCTGAGGTTATTACCCAAGCACTTCCTGATATTAGTATGCAAAGAGCACATGTAGTTAAGGCAGATATGGTCTCCTGTTTACAGTAGTATAATTAGCAATACTAACAACAGTTAATGAGGCTGAGACATGAGGATCACTATGAGTCTAACCTGCATAGCAAGACCTTGTACCAAATAAATAAATGAATAAATGAATCTTTAAAATAAATAGAATAGATAGTGGGACTAGAAGCCACCAGGCACAGCAACCCACTCCACCTCACTCTACCTCAGCAGGCCTACCAAGAAGGAGCCATGGGACTGGAAACATTCAAGGCCTAGTGGTCCACTTGGACACCAAGGGCAGGGCAGCAATTGTCAAACTTTTGTAACTAATGGATTTGTACTTTACATGATAAGAGTAAACATTATAGCTATGTAACAAAGCAGATCTTAACTCAGGAATTTGTATTTAAATTAGTTCCCCTGAGTTCTGTCTCAGGCACCTCCCGTTTATGTACTTGGAGCCTTCTTAGGAAACTAGATCTCCCCAGTTGCTGTTGTCACCTCCACCTCCGTGCTACAAGGGTACTCTAGTAGTTCTGGACCTTGGTCTGGGCTTGACAGGGCCCAACAGTGTACCTCAGTTCACCAGGTCTAGATCTACAGAACATGAACTCAACTGGCCGGACCTGGCTTGGGTCTGGTTGCTGTGTTCAGCTCCTTAGAGCTGAGCACAGTCCAAGTGGATTACTAGGCCCTGCTTGCTTAAGGTCCTATGGCTCCTTCTTAGTAGGCCCGCTGAGGTGGAGTGAGATGGAGTGGGCCTGCTGTGCCTGGTGGCTTCTAGTCCTGTTGCCTATTCTATTTATTTTTAAAGGTTCATTTATTCTTTTATTTATTTGGTACAGGGTCTTGTTATGCAGGTTAGACTCATAGTGATCCTCTTATCTCAGCGTCAGGCATGTGCCATCACTCCCAGTTTTGGTGGCTGGCATGGTACGGACCAACACGACATGTGGTACCTGGGACTGAACCCAGGCACTTGTCAGGCAGGAGTGTAGACCATTGAGCTATCTCCTTGGTCTTACTAGATTTTATAAAGTGAGTACAAAATAGTATTAAAACAAAAATGTTACAGTGATACAGAATTTCACTTAGCAATGTAATATGAATTTTGCAGTATTTGTTGTAATACATAGTGTTGTCTTCAAACCAGTTATTCACATTACCAGATGTATTCATGCATAATTGGAAGAAGAGAGAAACAGAAATATATAGGAAACTAAGTTCTCTTTATGATTAGATTTACTGTCTTTGTTTGGGATAAATTCTTTAAGTTTTGAAACAGTATAGTGTAACAATTTTATTTATTTATTTGTTTATTTATTTATATTTTCTGCGGCTGGCTCAGTGGCATGTAGTGCCAGGGATTGAACCACGGTTCCCTCACTTTTGCCTAAAGTTTACCTAAGCAGGAGTTTTAGATCACTGAGCTAAATTGCCAGCCCCTAATTTAATTATTACGAATTTCTCTGGTAGAACTAAGCCCATTGCATTAGGATGCTGGATATAATATCATTTAAAGATCATTTTAAGTTTTTCATGAAAAAGACGTTTAACCAAACTGAATCCACCTGCTTTTTCTTAACCACCTGACATGTAGGTCTCATTATGATTATGAACACATTGAAGGTCACAGTAAGTGTAAGACACACTACAGATTTGGCTCCTGTTTTAAAACCAGGAAGAGGAAGACCTACGGAGCTACATAAGAGTATGATCAACTCAAACACTGAAAAGTTCAAGCTTAACTTTGTTTTTGAATTTTCCATTAAGGCAGTTTCTGCCTTCAATTGAATCAACTAGATCGAGATTACATCCTGTGACATCCTCTTTAGCTTCTTAGATATGCTTCTTCTGAATATGGCTTTGTTTCTTCAGTGGCATCTGAGTTTCCTCATTGCCCACAATTCGCTTCAGCTCCTTGATTTACTTCAGTCTACTTTCTGAAATTATATTTTAGAAGACATTGCTGATGCTTACTTCTTTTTTTTTTTAAAGTCCCTCTTTGGTACCATAGATGACCTTGGGCCATCCATCCTGTCTTTTTCCTGATATGTACTAATGATTTGAGCTCAGTTATCCATTACAAACTTGCAAATATTCATGTAAGTTCATTGAACTCTTCTTATTATATGAATTTATCTTCTTCTCTTCTTAATGATTTTCACAAACGGACCTTGTCAGCCACCTCGCCCCTTCCAGGAGTGAAGCTTCTTCACATTGTGGATGTAATCAGGCTTTCATAATATTTAGTAAATGAGAACTCAATATATTACCAAAGCACCACTAAAAATATTTCAATTATTGTTAGAAGAACTCTCAGGCACATAGCAGGGTAGGGAATGTGTCTCTAAAAGAACATGATTACTTTGTTCTATAGTTTAATCAGCATGTTTTGCAAATGGAATAAGGGAACAGAAATAACTTCATCTTCAATTATGCTAGAATTAAAACCATCCAACATTTCAAACTATATTTCAAGCTCCTCAAGAACATGTTCACTGACTTCAAATGACAGTGTAAAGTCACACAACTCCTCTCTTATATAAAATTGTCTTTTAACACTGAAAATAACACCTTTCTGTGCTATGGGTCCCTGTAGTATTCAGGTAGCTTCAGAAACACTTGTAATTTTACATCAGCAGTTACAGTAACTTAGGGAAGAATTATTGCTTCCTTGACTTTGTGGTTCTGTTGGCCGAAAGAAAAAAATATCTAAAAAATATCAAAGCCAGATGGCCCGAGAGGAAATGCCTTTAATACTTCTGCTGTTGTTAAGACACCCTAGGAGGAGCTTTTTTATGGCTGGTCACCATGGTCTTGCTTTACTAGCCATCTGCTCTCTAAATCCTGTGAAAGAGCACTTGTGGGCTCTGCTAACTTGAACTGAGCAGCAGGAGTACTTCTTTCTGGCTGCATAGGGCTTAGTGTTTTTGAAAAATGACTCTTGGGACATAAAAACAGACTGTAATATTTAAATATGTCCATAGAGTAATAAGAATTTAGTTAAAACAGGGAAGAATTTGAAACAAATTTGTGTGCCACTTAAAAATCGGCAGACTTGTCTTATTTTTCATTACAGGTGACCTGTTATCTCAGAGAAACCTGGAAACGTTGTGAAAATTAATTTCCTTCAGGGACTTATAAGAAACAATTTGTTGTTATTTTACTCAACCTCTTGTGATAGAGTGATAAGAGAATGACAGTCTATGTATGAGCCACAGATTTCTTTTTCATTTCAATAAGGTAATAGGCAGCATTAAGCAATTACTACACCGGGTAAACGAGGGATGTGTTGGTATACTCACTCTTTATATTTACTCCTTCAAGTTAGCCAAGGATCTCATTTACAGGTTCTGCTGAGTTTTGTCCTATTACCTGTGGCCTATTTAAAGCCACCAAAATCTAAAATATTAGGCTTGTAAACATTTAAATTTCAGATATCAGAGGTTTAATTTAGTCTCTTTCTTGACACCTCTAGAAGTTTTGCAAATTCCTGGTATAGAAATGGTTTGTGGAAAGCTTATTTTGAGATAGCATAGGTTTCGGTATGCCCTCAATAGGAAGAAACCTAGTATATATAAAAGCAGACATTCTCTAGTATGATATTGCAAACACCTACAGAAAAGGGATTTGCATTGAGAGTTTTTTTTTTACTGCTTTCTACAATGGGAGAGAAGGTTTCTATCTTATCTTATTTAAGAATCTAGTATTTAGATAGCTTTGGAACTTAGGCAAAATTGAAATAGAGGGAAATTATATAAAACTTCATGGAATATTCCTAAGATATACTTCTAAATTGACAGTAGGAAATTAGACAATTTCACTATGTAAAAACTCCATTATTCCTTCAAATTTAACATCTGATTTTATTGGTGGTGTTTCCATTAGCAGAGGAACTTAAATATAAGTTAAAGTAAGATGTCCACATATATCTAGTACAGTTCATATTAGATTGTCAAAAGCAATGGCTGAATTGACAAGAATTGCAACAAGAAACCACCTCAAAGTTTACAGATTTTTTAGATGGAACAGAGAGGTATGATTCTAGACGTTATAGATATTTTACTTTTGCTTTGAAAAATTCTATGAAAATTACTCTTCATATAATTAGCAAGCACTACAACAACAAGAATATGTATCATTTTTGTACTGTATTATCATTTTGACAAATCTAGACCATGTTACAATACAAAACAATTACTATTAAAATGATTGAAAGAGGGAGTTTTTATCAATAGTAGATATATTTCAGTTGCTTGGAATTTTCATTCAGAGTAAAACTAAAGTAGCATTTGTCCCATATCAGCTGTAAAAACTTTTTTCTTTTCACCTTATATATCTGTTTGGTACAGGTTGACACTAAGCAGATTGGATTCATACTGATGCTCCTGTTTTCAGCCTCCTCAGCACTGGGATTACAGGCGTGCACCACCATGTCAGGAATTGATCCCCAGCTCAGCTTGCCCTGGGAGCTGGGCCAGCAATGCTTGCAGGACTAGGGATCGAAACCTGGTCC
>NW_004524604.1:13519175-13552263 GCF_000260255.1 Octodon degus | reverse complement strand
AATTATCAAAGAATTAAAAAATTTATTCTCTTTTTTCAAATATTTATTACTTTCAATGAAAAACGTTAAAAATCACTTTTGGAAGCTAATGTTTAGGCTTTCTCTTGAAACATTTTAGTGAGGTTAGAATTCATCAACTCATGTTCTTAGACTTCTCACAGCAAAACAGCAGCACTGAAACACAGATCAAAATTCAATCCACAGATAATTTTATTTATTCTAAAGTTAAGTATATTTTGGAAGGTATCTGAATCTTTTTAATATCATTAATCAATTCTGACATGGGCTAGCCATATTTTTTGAATACTAAAGAATCTTTGATTAAAACTTCAATCTGTATCAACAATATATTTAACCATTGGAAGTAAACACTTGTATAGCTGTGGTTATGTTTAAGCTAAACTAACAAGTTTGAAGCCAACAATATGTTATCTAATCTTTTGATTTTATCTTGTGAAAGATCACAGAGTACTGTTCACAATTCCCAGATTCTGTAAATGTGAGCTCATTTTATCTTCTAGAGTACCCTCTAAAACTTCAATGGTACCACAATTCATATTTAAGTGCGACACTATTCTTGCTACAAGCACTAAGAGCTTACCTGAAGACACAAAACAATCCTCGTCTTACAATCTTATTCAGTATCTATCTACCACAGCTTATAACCAATTCTCTTTTGCATAATTTAGTGTCTGAAATCCTCTTATATTAGGCATTTGTTAAAAAGTATCCATGGTGACTTGCCTGATCTGGGATCTGGGAAATATATTCCTCTAATTTGCTATACTTAATTCACTAAATCTAGGATGTGTTGATTAATTCTTAGGTACTTACTTACAGTAAACTATGGACAGCATTTAAACAAAATTACACTACAAACAAAATTACACTACAAAAGTGTAGTGGCTCAAGAAAATTCCTTTGTTGTTAGCACACGTATGGTATTCAAATAATGGAACTTAACCAAAAAAAGGGGATGCAGATGAATGTCCATTTTGTATTTGTACATTCAAAATGGTTAGGATAGTATATAGTTGCATTCTCTTAATGAATAGAGGGATTTGTTCTAATGGTGTTTGTAAATGGGATCACAAGTCCACATCTTGTACAGTAATTAACCACTAGGAAGAATGTATGCAATGTGTTAATCATTGAAACTGTCCTACCAATTTGGTTTGGAAATGTCTCATTGCTATTTGTTTCTCAATAAAATTATGGAAAAAAAGAAAGAATATTCTTTTGTCACCATATCTTTTTTTTTTTGAAAAATACAAGACTTTTTTATTTTTTATTTTTTTTATTTTTATTTTTTTTCAAAGTTTTATTGATAAACAGCAATGAGACATTTTCAAATCAAATCGGAAGTACAGTTTCAACAAATAATACACTGCATATATTCTTCTTAGTGGTTAATTGCTGTACAACATGCGGATTTGTGATCCTATTTACAAACACCATTAGAACAAATCATTCTATTCATTAAGAGAATGCAACTATATATCTATCCCAACCTCTTTGAATACACAGATACAAAATGGACATTCATCGGTATACCCCATTTTTTCTAAGTTCCGTTATTGAATATACCATATCTTTTTTTTGTGCTGGGAATCGAACTCAGGAGATGATGCTTGCTAGGTAGGCATTTATGCCAATGAGCTCTCTCTCTCTCTGGGCTGTCATCAAATCATATATCATCATTAAAGAACAGCTTAAATATAAAAACAAGGGTGTGGTGATAATATTATAGGACATGTAAATGCAATTAAATATTCTATGTCATTATTAAAAGGAATCCTTAAAATAACAAAACATTCTGCAACACTTGTCTTAATTGATACAAAGACATTTTTAAATCAGAGGTTGAATAAATGTCATTTTATAATATGGAGCTAGTGTAATATATATTGATCCTATGACAACTGTTCATAATACATTAGATGAAAAATTCTTGATTAATAAATTGAGTGCTACCATAAAGAAAAATATTAAAACATTAAATTATCTTTTCTGGCCTTTTAACCAGAAAAACTCTACTTATTTTGTCAATTAATCTCAGTAATTTTTCAGTTGACTTGAATTATGATGATATGTAACAAATTAGCCATGAAGACAGGTAGTTTAAAATTGCACACACACACACACACACACACACACACACACACATATCTGTATAATTATATACTTCCTTATGTAGAAATGGGATGTGTGGACTGAAAATATAGCTCGTTGTCAAAATATTTGTCTAGTGTGAAGAAGGTCCTGGACTTGAAATCTAAAATCATAAAAAGGGGTTCTTTTATTAAACTATTTGCAATTTGTTTATTTAGAAATAGTAATACATGTTTTCTTAACACTAATGTTACAGGTATCATGCACATAGAAATTACTGTAATTGCAAGGCTCGAGTCTAAAAAAACTTGACAGTCACAACATGATTCATTTTATACGGCAATAAGTTGAATATGAGTCAGATGAGTGGAGAACAGCAGTATTTGGAAATGAGAAGACAGATTGACAATCTAGTACTCGAAGATTAGAAACAATGAAAAAGCTCCTACAGTGTGGGTAACTGGGAAAAAAGATAACAAGACACTTATAAAATGAGTGTTCACAAAGTAAAGGCTACTTATTACACTGTAAAATTACAGTGATAGTTCTGTTTAGCAAATATTGATGCTTTCTGTGATAGATACACTTCCATGCTTTTCAGCTCTGGGCAGGACTCAATGTAATATTCAAACAGGAACATAATGAAAGTGCTGAAAATACTTGTAACTGGACTTATGCCTTTCAACCTTTCTTCAGTAGAAGAGAATAACTTGGTTAGCTAGATATTTCAAGAAGAAACACTGGAGTGATTACTATGAAACTGAATCTTGCTAGCTCCAATTTATGCCAGCCAAGCCCCTCCTTATCTGTGGATGCCAAGGCAAAAAAATACATGCTTATTATAAAATGTTAAACAACTCTAATATGGATGATTATCAACAATCATTGTAGAAACACTTCACCAGATACAACTAGGCAAATAAATTACTTTTGTTAAAAAAGTGTTTGTTTTTTGGTAACTTTTCAAGACGAAACAACTGATGCCCAAAATTAAGCAGGGAAAGGTTTATCTAGCTCACAATTTGTGGACCTTTTAGTCCACACTTGGCTGGCCCCAAGGTGGAGTGGCCTATAGAAGAAGATAACAATTTATGGCAGTGGAAAAACAGCAAAAGCAGTAAGAGAAAAAAGGGAGGAGCAGCCAGAGCAATCCTGTTTCTCTTCCTTATATTGTATACAGATTACCCACCCCAGGGTGGTGTAGCTCTCACACCTATAATCACAGCATTGGATCATAAATCAGTCAAAAACTCTAGAATCCCAATCCATGATGGGATGAGGCTTTGGGGGGACATCTAGACACAAACCATAACAGTTTGGCAGAGAAAGCATTGGACTAAGTGACATTAACAAAAACAGTGATGATTGTGGAACTGCAATGGAAACAAATGTTTTGGTGCTATTGTTTCATTTTATATAAATATACAATTTGTGTTTTGGACAAGAATGCTTAATGCTTTGGTTTGGCTAATTTTAAAAAGCTATACGTGTATATAAATAGAGCCATGAACTTACCATGAAACCAGTTTAGCTATTTCTGTATTGTAATTGAGCTGCTAGCACCTATAACCAGGATAATATATCTTATCCTAGTCTGAAAACATTTAAGTTCCTGTGTAGAAATGACAGCAAAGACACAATATCCTTGTCATTGTTGTTATGTCCCTCTATTTTTGTGATTTTAGTGGGAGGTATCACAATCCTGGGCTTGAAGTTATATGACGAGGTTACAGTGATTAAAAACAGCATGATACTGGCACAAAACAGATACGAGAATCAACAGCACAGGATGAAACAGCAGAAACAACCTCAAAAATGTTCAGTTACTTGATCTGTGACAAAAGGGTCCAAACACTTGGAAAAAAGCTAGCCCTTTTAATAAATTGTGCTGGAGAAAGTGGCTATCCATATGCAGAAGATTAAATCAAGTTGCAAATGTTTCCCCATGTAGGAAACTAAAATAAAAAACGATCAAAGGTCTAAATGTTAAAATAGAAAAGCTGAACCTAATGGAACATAAAATAGGTAAAACTCTTCAAGTCATAAGTGTAGTAAAGGACTTTCTGAAGAAAACCCCAATTACTAGGAAAACAGTAATAAGAATCAACAAGTGGAATCCTATCAAATTAAAATCTTCCGCACAGCAAAAGAAACAAGGGAAAAAATGCCAGCCACTCCTCTGACAGGCCTAATATGTAGAATGTATAAAGGACTAAAAATAAAGACTAAATTAAAAAATGTGCAAGCGAAATGAATGATTTGTCACAGAAGGACAAATAGTCAATAAATATATGATGGAATGTTTGTTCAGCATTGCTCACCATTAGAGCAATACAAATTAAAACAACATTGGGGTTCAAACTTGGCCGCCATCAAGAAATCAAATAACAAGTGCTTGCAAGGCTGTGGGGAAAACTTTTTTCTTTTCTTTTCTTTTCTTTTCTTTTCTTTTCTTTTCTTTTCTTTTCTTTTCTTTCTTTCTTTCTTTCTTTCTTTCTTTCTTTCTTTCTTCTTTCTTTCCTTTTTTTCTCATTTTGGGTGTGTATGTAAGATAGCACAACCACAGTGGAAATTAATGTACACATTCCTCTGAAAACTAAAGCTAACACTAGAAATTACATTTGACTCAGGTACTCCCCTTCCCTTCTAGACATCTTTCCAAAAGAGCTAACAACATCACATTATACTGATACATGCGTACCTGTGTTTATGGCAACAGATTGCATAATAACTAAATCTTAGAAGTAGCCTACTTGGCCATCAGCAAATGAGTGGATAAAGGAACATATTTACATACAGTAGAGTAGTACTCTGCCCTGCTGTGCAGGAAGATAAACTTGAGTCATTTGTTTCAAAAATTGATGCACCTAAAGACTGTTCATTACATGAAGTAAATCAGAAACACAAGCTCAAATACTGTGTAGTTCCACTTTTGTGAGAAACTGTAATATAAATAAGGAACAATATAAAAGACATAACAGGATGATCCCCCTTCTTACGTGGGAGGGGGATCAAGAGGCAAGAGGAAGGAGAGGTAAAGTAGATTAAACAGGAAATAAGATGTATTTTGTGGATACATCAGCTCCCCACAAGAAATACATGGACTTTTTTCTTGGAAACATGCACAAATAAATAAAATTAAAGATGCTGTTACTATTGTTTTGGGCAGAGAGGCCTTGACTAATCAAATTGGCAAATATCCTCAGAACATATAGATGTTCACCTTGTATTTTCATAAGTATATAACATGATTCACAACAGATTAGCAGATGATAGGTGTGGCAATTCAATATATCCAGTTTTGATTGGAGGAGGAGAGACATGGAGTTTGGAGTGAGGAAGAAAGGGTTAATTTTACCTAGAGTTAAGGAATCGTCAAAGCAAGGCGTTTGTGCATCTTAAAAGATTTTAAATACTTTTCAAGGATGGAAAACTTTACATCCTAGGCAAAGGAATGAGACAGGTCCGCACTGTGCATTCTGGGGGCTGCTGGGAAAATGGAAATTTGGTGAGGAGATGAAAGCCTGTGTGAATCTAGGGAAGGCTGTCAGGATCTGAGAGTGGGGAGTAGCGTGTGAGGCCCACGACAGAAGAGCAAAGCAGGATGTAGAATTTTTATTCAACAAATATGCAGATTTTAGAAAGGAAAATGAAACTTGACCTCGCTTTGATTTTTGAATTAAAATTTCAGTGTTATTGTAGACAAAAGGCCATTTTGAGGAGGACTTACACAGCCATTAAATGTAGAGACTAAAAACCTCTGGAAAAACAAGAGTTATAAAACACGGTGTACCCTCAAGTAGAGGGTATTGGGATGGAAAGGGGGTATGAATTTAAAGGAAACAAAAGCAATAGATGTTCCAGGGCTCTCAATTGTGAGAATTTATTCTACTTTCTTTTCCATTGTTGCTACTTCAATTTTTATATCCTGGCCTAGGGTCATAGTTTGGGGTTTTACAAGGGGAACAATACAATAAAGGACACACATTTTATAAGATTATATTATAATGAGTCACCCAAAGAATCATATATAAAGAGTGCAGGAAATCTGTCCACACAGTAAAGATCAAAAAATCCAGCTGAGGGCCTGGATTTTGCATGAGTCCAGCTGAAACCCTAGAGCTCATGACAATGCCTACCACAAGTTCAACTGGAGTCCTAGAACCCACAACAATGTCTCATGCAGGCCCAATTCACAGTTCTGCCCTGAGAAGGTCAAAGGTCAGTGGTGGAAGCTAGAAAGTCTATGCCAGCAGAATGAAGGGTCTGTGCTAATTAGCTGAGAGATTTGCACTGACGCCAAGAAGCTCAAGGTAAGAATCAGAACTTCCCGAAAAGCGCTACAGCCATTCCCAGCAACAGTGAAGTCTCAAGCTTCTCCAAAGTTGAGGAAAGCCATGCTCTTAGCAGGAAAGCCAATGTGCAAGCTTCTTCATGAGACTGAGCAATGCACCATCTTCCTCTCTGGAGCCAGGAAGCAATGCTCAAAGTGAGGACTAGAGCTCACGAAACTGAACTACAGCCACCCTGAGTGACAATGAGTTCCCAAGCTCCTCCTCCAAGGAGACCAGCTATGTTCACCACAAAAACCAGCATGACAAGTTTCCCCAGAAGAATAGTGCAAGGGAACCAGCAGCTGTCTCACAGATCCCCAGCAGCTTTTACAACTTCCCTAACAAATTCACCTCTTCTTCAGGTCTACCTCTTATGCTGCTAGCAGCAGTTCTCAGGGGGTCTTCCATGCCCAGCTTCCAGTTCAGTTCACCTGGGTATATAACAAGTTGACCACCAGTTGTCAATCACCATACCTAGAGTCATGTCCTGTATATATGATGCTTCTCCACATAGAATGAAGACATATAAACAAATCTGAGCAAAATGAAAGTTCTTTATAGTATAAGCCCTGTAGTTTTGGTTCTCCTAGATCTTATTTAGCATAACATGTTTCTACAAGAAAGTAAGCATTTTATAGATTGATGAGCAATTCTGTGTCAGTTACACATGAATTTAATCCAACCATTGTCATAAGCTCAGAATGAGTTCTTTCTTGAAATCTTGGTTAACTCATTTAGCAACCTAGTTTTTAAAAAGCTGAATTCCATATTTTAAACATGTATAAATTGGCTTAATGTTGCACTTTTATTTTAGTTCTCTGTTCCTCAACTCAAAGATTATATATCAAAGATAATACAATATACAATTTACATTATCACTCACCAATTAATAAGCATAGAAGGTAATTTCAGAAAAAAAATACATCTAGCAAAGGATAGTTCTGACAGTGCTTTATTCTTGCACTGTTAATCATATGCAAATATGTATTCAAACTGTTGATACATTCATCTTCATAATGTCTTTCCTGCTTGTTAAAGTGAAGTGTAAGAAGCTCCTGGAGGAGTAATAGGCTGCATATAATGGACTAGGGAGTGAAAAGTTTGGTTCTATATGCTTAATTAGTTTCTAATTTCTCTGTAATCTCATCATGAGTCTCTAACAGAAAATAATATTGACCATACATATAGTACAAGTGGGTGCTGGCATTTTAGATCATTCTCAGGGGAACTCACTAAATTATTTACTAAGCCTAATGTACTACTAATTCAAATTAAACTTCACCTCCAGTATAATTGCAAATTGAGTGGATAAATAGTACCATGTAAACATTGTAGGCTTGTTATTAGAATCAAGCAAAATAAAATGCCCAGGAAAATGTCAGCGAATACATAGTCCAACACCTTACACCTCACCCTCTTCCACTTGAGAAATAGGAATTACTAACAATTTTTATATTAGAGAAAGAATAAAAAATATTGTGCATGCTGATGTAAATAAGAAAACAAACCAAATAAACAACAGTGGGCAATAACAAAAATTTAGAATCATTCTTTCTAGTTCTAATCCCCAGATTGAACCAATCTTTGTGATTTTCTTTTGGGCCACCAAATTCCTAGTAAAACAAACGTATTCCACTTTTACAGTGTTAATGTCTGGAGATAGGTAGTCATTTTTGGTCAGTTAAAAATCATGAAAATTAATTGACTTTTCACTATTAATATTCTTACAGGTTTTTTGAAGTAAATGTCTAGTTACTTTTCTTTTATCTTTAAAAGTAAGTTCTGCTAAAATTTTAACTGAATGAACCCATGCCTGAGATTGAATTTATTTTCTTTTCAAATTGTTTTATTTCTGAGTCTACTTTTGACACCTGGATACTAATAGGTATTCATTTGTTTCTGTATTAGTTATCATCATAACAGTCATTTACATGCATATAGGTATGTGTAGATATATGCCTATACCTTCTAAGATGAACTTTGAGGCTCCAAGTGTTCTTCTAGTCTTAGAACTATGCGATACTAAATGCACAATTATACATCAATTACATTTGTGCTGGGAAGCAGTCATGTATGTGTACCCCAGGTTTTAAAAGTTTTAACTCAGTATTCTCATAGCTATTCCTTCAAGAAAGCGACACTTGGACAACACAAATATATATTTAGCTGAAACATTAGGGAATATTCCTGTAACTTTTGAGTGTATGGCTAATATTTATTGCCTACCTATTTATTTATATTTTTACAGAGAAAGATGACTTTAGATATAAGACCCTTGATCTGGACACATTGTTCCAAATAGACTGGCCACTGGCCATAGTTAATACTTCAGTGATTCTAGACAGTCTTAGGCAGCTCAGAATAACTCTTGCTTATAAGGCTTGATTCACCCAGACCAGTGACACTGGGAATAATTCTAAAACTTAAGCCAGTTGACATAAAGCCCATTCTTCCAGCATCCCAGGAAAACCTTACCTGCTCTTCATTCTCATGAGATGATGGGGGAGAGACCAAATAGAAATATTGAACGATGTTAAATCAGTCATCTTCTGTTTTGTATGTATATAAAATGTTTTCTCAAGGTTCAGTTAGGCATGATCTCATATAATCACTCCTCATATACACCAAATGTCCTGTGATCTGAGAAAAAACAAAACAAACTGAACAAATTATTCATGTGTATTGGATTTGGGAAGGGGCTCAGTGTAGGCACAGTGACCTAGCATCCTTGAGGCACTGAGCTCCATACTCAGTTCTCAGTACCAAAAATAAACAAAGTATTTCTTACTGCATGCCTATTTAATAATTAAAAATTCAATCATTATGCTTATAAGTGTAACATTAATATGCATACACTTCGAAGCTTTAGAGTTAGTCTGCATGTAAGAAGTATTTCATACTATTTCTTTTTCTTTTTTGTTTCATTCTATTTCATGAGAATTAACTTGGATGAAATAATTCATATTTTTGAAAAGTTATACTTAATAAAAATGCATGTTGCTCTTCCAATGATTTTATCATTAATTAAATATTGTTCCAAGATAGATAAATTGTTTTCACGGTCATTTATTAGAATAAATGTAATCCATTAATATTCAAGTATTAACAAATAGAATGATTTATGTTGTACTGAGTATAGGTATTTTTCTAAATATCAATTTTGTCCATTTATCATTTTGTTCAAGAACTCTTTTTAGAATTTGGGAAGCGATATGGAAATGGAATTTGGAAAACAAAATATAAGTATAAAATACGGTATATGAAAAATACCTCACATGACAGAGTGCATGTAAAGCCTTTACTGTTCTAAAGCTTTAAACTGACCTTAGCTTACTAACCTAATGCTCCCATAATCTTTTATAGTGCTTTCCATTGTTTTCTACATTAGTTTGCAGCCAAATATATTATTCTATGAAACATTCAATATTATGTACTCTACATTATTTTCTTTTTGCAGAGGGAGTAAAGTCATATGAGCAAGACGGAGAAGATAACGGTAGCACGACAACATGTGCTGCATCCCAGAGGAGAATGGCCATGTGCAGGAAGGTCTTCGCTGTCAGGCAAAATGTCTTGGAACTTACTTGATGCATACCTCAAAACAACTGCATTTTTTCATTACTCTTACAAGTTTCCATCAAAGTTCTTTTAAGGGTTTTAAATCTGCGAATGTGCCTTACTTTGTTGCTTCAGTTCAGAGGTCATTCTAAAATTAAAAAGGGAGCTGAACCAGCAGTTAGTACGTGGAGCATGAACAAAACAATCATAACTGCTATTTCTCATTTCCCAATTTGACAGATCTAAGTGGAAAAAATAGTTCTGGGAAACTCTTTTCATTTCTTAGTTCAAAATTAAGTTTAGAGGTTTTATGGTAAGTAGAAAATCGAGCATCCCCTCCCCTCTTGCTGCAAATAAAAGAAAACAAACCTGTAGCCAGGACAGCAGGAACCTGGCTTTGTAAAACTGCAATCAAAGCTGCTCTGTTGATCAGCCAGCAATAGATCTCAAGTGGTAATCTGGGAGCGTGCCACCACCATGATGCTTTCAGTCCTAGTTAGCAAATGCCCCCTTCCAAGATGAAATCTGTCTGCTATGAGTAACCATTGGGGCCATAAGGTTGATAAGCCCAAATGAAAGCATCTTTCTTGTCCAAATCCAGTTATAAATTAGACACATTTTGGAAATGAATATTGTTGCATGGTTTAAAATAAAACACAAAATGTTTGTCAAATTATAGCTATCAATTGAAAAGTTATATATGTCATAGGACATGCATAGTGATCTAAAAGTATATCATAGTATACTATTCTAATTTTCAAATGTAAAATGATATATACTTACAAAACTATAAAGCTGAGCTATTAGAAATGTGCAAAAAACAGGTACACAGAATTAAAACTTACGGTAAGAGTGTAAAGGAACAACAAAAAGTTGAAAGAAAAATCAGACTAGCAAGAAGTATGAGTTACATTTATTTTGTTTTCCTTTATCCTTATAAAAATAAATATTACTTTTCTAAGTATCTGAAAATATGATGCTAATTCCCTTAATAGGTGGTATTATATTTTTCCAAGGTTTTCATGGAATTTAGATTACCAAGAAGTAAATTCATCTGAGTCAACTATTTTACATTACATTAATTTAGCAAATACTACTTTAGACTCTTATGGGAGATTTTAAAAAAAATTTAATTTGCCTACTTTGGCTCGATGAAAAGGTTAGTGGAAATTTTAAGTAGTGATTATTCCAAAGGATGCAAACATCTTAGTGTACTCTGTATCTCCATTTCTTCTCTAGTCTCCTCTCCAAGAAATTTGATCATGACAATCAGAGAACTGTGAAGTATACTTTCAACAAGTGTACATAGTTTAAAGAAAAACAATTAGGCTTCTATACTTAGGGAAAGTTGTTAGTTTCATAACACATGTTATTTATATACAGGATGCTCACTGAAAAAAGTGGTCTTTAGAGCTTTTTTTTCCCTCTTCTTTTATGTGATGGAGTTTAAAAAGATGAAAGGTAAGCTTTTGTGTTTGCATCTGGATTATAAAAGCAGCTCAGTCTGAGAAAAGGACATTCCACGAAATAGTATGTCAGAAGCATTCTCAGTCAGAATTCCAGAAATAGCAAGATGTTAATAGATAATTAAAATGTCTTCAAGGTTTAAACCGTAGGGACTCAGGGTTTTAATCATGTAGTGGATATTCATCAGAAGTTTTTTTGCTTTTATCTTGATCAGATTTTGATGCTGTCTTTGGGGGACGAAAGACCAAGCTCCGTGCTTCTGAAATTCTTTGGTTTGATAGGATCTGCTATTAGCATGCTTAACTCAGAATGCTATCATTTCATAAGATGGCTGGCAGAAGCCCTCAGCAATGCTGTCTTGCAGAAACATAATGGGCTTCTCCATTTCTGATGAAATTGGAAAGCTGTGGGGTCTTCTGTGTCATGCCATAGGAATTGTGCTACCCAGGGTGTAAGATTTTTTTCATGGGAAGAATTAAAGAGAAGATTGCAAGCAACCATAGAGTAAATGTAAAACAAAAATTGTTCGGAATGATTTTAGGATGTAATGTCAATGTAAGAGTGTATGTTTGGTTAGGTGCTTATTGGCTAAAACAGCAAATATCTAAATGTCTGGAACATTTATATCATCAAAGACATACAGTTCTAGGGTTCATGAATGTGTAGCTCTTCAGCATTTATGGCATTTTTAAAATCCACTTTCCTAAACAAAACATTGACATATTATTACATTCATGTTAAAAGAGGTGTTTCTTAAAGACAGATATAAGACTTACTTTGAAATACAAGGCTGTGTAATTGTATTAGTGAAAGTGGTCATATGTTTACTAAATATTTTCTTCACAAATTCACAACCAGTCCTTTTGTCACATCAAAAGGCAGTATGTGATTTTAAATTACTGTATCTCTCAGTATATGATATTAGAGATAAAATATGCTTCACCAAGTTCTAGTGAATGAACCCATTAGAAATAGCTGGCTCTTTCTTTGGATTGTTGCTAATGAAAAGGGAATTACAATCATCATAAAACAGGATGTTTTGGTAATTGAAATGTTTAAAAACTCTCCAAATTTCACAAAGACATTACTTACCTGGTTTGTTTGTTACATTGGATGAAAGAATTAGAGGAATAGAGAAATTATGTCAAAGGAAATGTTCTTATTCACAATGAGTTTTAAGTAGAGAGACTGCAGATGCTGTTGATACTCCGGTCTAATTGCTTGCATACACTCGCAGGTGGAGAAAATGCTAACTTTTGCCACTTAGGATGTTTGTTTGGTAGCAAAGCAAAATACATTATCCTTCATTTATAAAGAGAATTTGCAGAGTAGCATCAATTAATTGAGGAAAATTAATTGAAGCTTTAAATTTTTTCTCAAATGGAAACATTTGTGCAACTTAATCATTGGGGGTCAGATCTAAAATTCTTTAAATAATATTTATGTACTCTATGTTATTTACTGTATGTATACTTTGCAGATTTATTCATTATATATTATATATCATTTAATACATAGAACTACACTATCTAGAGATATAGGTAAACTTATATAGGTATAATGGATCTTTTGAGCAGAATTACTTTGCATTTATCTGAAACTTTTAAATGTCTGCACACATTAAGCAATTGTTTTTCTACTGACAATATTATCTTTGAAGTTCAGTTTCTAATACTGTCCATATCAGAAGACAGAGTAAAATAGCAACAAGTAAGAGTGGGGGGCTTTACATGGTGGGTTAGTTATTAAATATGTGCAATAAAATCGAATTTATTATACAGAAAGACAATCTCATAAAAATCAGAGTAAAGGAATAATTATTTTCAGTACTTATTATCTTTCCACTTTTTGGATTAAACATACAATTTCCCCGTTCCTGTGAGTCAAAGTTGCTGGAACGTGAATCTGTGGCACTTCTAAAACCCCAACTCCGGTGTGCTACCGCTCCTGTGCACAGCGGTACTGGGGCCCCTTCCTTTATTCTCTTAACGTCAAATCCTTGAATTCTATGGTGTATCAGGAGAAACTTGCCGTCATACGTATCTCCACCCCAAATTCCTAGAAATGTTTTCAGTTTCTTTACAAAATTTCTCTCCACATGAAGAGAGGCTGGATTTTTCTAAAACAAATTTCAATTTAACTCTGAAATCTTTTAGAAAAAATAAAAAAAAAAAAAAACTCCTAACATTGTAAGTGGAAAGACAGTTGAATAGTCTAATGCCAATTAAGTTAAATTGTATATTTGTTAGTGCATTTCAATTCCACTGAATTATTGGTCTCAGATGTTTAAAGCTATTTATAGCTCAAGGCTGTTTTAAAATATGCACCATGTGCGTGAGCGCTCACACACACACACACACACACACACACACAAACACACCCATAATTCTAAAAAATTCAGTTGAATAAAATATCATTGAGAAAATTTCATGTTGTGGCCAATTGTTTATCTCAATTTGACTTTCTTTTTTGTGCCACTGAAGACAGGCATCAGTGGTACTCTACAGTGAGCGATATCCCTAGGCATTTTCATTTAAATACTCTTAAATTTGAGACAAGGTCGCTAGACTGCCCAGGCTGGAATTGAATTTATAATCCTCCTGGCTCCCACGCTCAGAGACGTATGCCACCACACCCAATTTTGACTTACATATTTAAACTAATATAGTGAGTTTTGAAAATTGTAGCGAAGTGCACTTAACATATAAATAAATAACAGAATATATTTTCTCATAAAATTGTTCAGCCACTTTATAATAGAAATCTACTATAATTTGAAATATATTTTTGCTGATGTTAATGAAAATAAAATTAGATTATCCATCAACTCATACCTCAAAACAGGATTAAAAACTAAACTTGAATATTTAAAGAACAAACTTGTTTATATCAATCAGAAGTAATTTTTATTTTGCCTTTCTGAGAAATGATCTAAACACTCAATCATTTAGAAATAGAGATTATAATTAAAACACTATGCAATTTAATGTTAATCAGAAATTACATGAGATACAGTAGTAGGTGAAAAATTCAAATGACTTCCACATAGCAGAAGTAAAGCTGAGAGCTGTCTTTTAATAAAGGCCATTTTGCCTGGTAGGAAAAGATTGTTAGTTGTAAAAAGAAACCTTTTAAACTAATATGATGAGGTGCATGTAAAAATTAATATTATGCTCTAATGTTCTCCCTAGTGAGTAGCCTAGGTTGATTTATTCATTTAGGTAATTATGTTCAGCAATATTAGTAATTCACTGTTAAATTGAATTTGGAGAACACACAATAAATTGAAACTGTAGTCATATTTCTTTCTTACTGTGTAACAAACAGAGATGTATTGATGTAAGTTCTGAGTGTACTACATAAGTTAAATTCCCTAGACTGCAATTTGATCAAAAAGCTTTAGACATTTACTTGAGCTATATTAGACGCCTGCCATTGGATGGCAGTAAAATTCTACATCAATCACTTCAACCAAAGGGAAGCTGGAAAAATAATGGGACTTTTCTTTTATTATTTAACAGCAGAATGCTGATTTAAAAGAGAAAGCTCAGGGGGTTGTGTATAATGTAGCAATGGCAACTAATTTTTTACAACTGTTTTCTTCTCCCCTTCATTTAAAGGGAGATGCAATTTTGGAAGAATCATTTACGATGTTTAGTCACACCAAATGAGATGATATTCTTGCTTTTCTTTCAGGTAATAAAATTAAGTTTATATTTTAAAAGAAACCCATAAAAGGGAATTAACAAAAATGTAATATTAGAACCTATCTTTTGTTTTGTTTGCCGATTTCAAAGTATGCTTGCTTTTTTGTTGTATTAAGTACTTTAAGGACGGCATTGCTTAAAAAGCTATGAACATCACAATTTGTAACATTTATTTAGACACTGAAGCAGGAAAATCAAAACTTCAAGTCAATAAAGGTTGCTAAAATGATGCTAGGAAGATTTTTTTCTTCTTTTCAAGAGAGACCTTAAAGTTAGTTCTTGTCTTTCCCTGAAAACAGTCCATACTTCCCCTTGAGCTTTTAAGGACAAAGTTGAACAATTCTGATCTTATTTAACTTACATTTATTGAAGAAAATTTTAGAGGAGGACAAGTCTGAAGAAAAAACATTGTCACCTTACACATGTTATGTTTATCACATGAAATCAATGGGAATAAATAGCACAAAGAGCAAGTAAAATGAGATATGTCTTAGTTTCTATGTCACATAAACAAGAGTGTGTTCTTTTATTCTTCCCTTCATTTAGATTTTTATGTGGTTAGAAGTTGATATCTTCAATTACAATTTATTTGGCAATAAAATGAACCAATTATTCTTAGGAAATATTTAGGTGGTCTAACACAATCTGAAGGCAATTAATCAGGATTTCCTGGGATCAAACCACAGACTTCCCTGCTATTTATCTTCTTTCTGACTTTATGTGTAAAGACTATTAAAAGTTTATAGTCTTCCAAAGATCATATTAGGCATTAAAATTCAGGCATCTCATTCTTGCCTCAAAGACTGTTAGAAGAAAAGAAAATAAATGGGTTATCATGAATCCATTCTCATCATGAGGAGTGTAAAAGCACGCACAGTGGAACAATATTCATTTATTTTTATGACAATGCTTCAGAAGAGAAAAGAGGAAGTGAAATAAACCTAAAGATATGTAGTATTATTACTTCAATGCACAGGGAATTAGCAAGGATGAAATGAAATGCCTCCACATGCTACAAAGGATATACTGAATGTGTGTGTATGAAGCGTTATGATCTTGCAGGTCATGGATTATTGAGTTAGTAAGTTTATCTCTGAGGAAAAGTTTTGACTTAGTAACAATTTAAACTGATGTAAACAGAAATTTTAAAGGTCCCATTGTAACATTTGGTCAAAATAAAAAAGACACTTGCATGTTGTCCTCCATGTGCCATTTCCAAATAACACATGGATTAACAAACACAAAGTTAAATCTCAAATATTTACAGATAGGGCTTAAAACAAGAACATAACCAGTTAAACATTTCAAATTCATATATTTTATACTTATATACATGATTCAAGACAAAACCATTTGTTTTGATGGAGTACAAAATTGATTGATGACCTAATCTTAGTATTGATTACTTATTATATAAATTCACACAATAAACAGATTTTACACTGAATTTGAAGAAAGCATTTGAAAAATGTCTGACTTATGAAAGATAAATTTTACTGTTTTACTGTCTTTTAATTAATCAACAGTTACCTTTGGTTGTATAATATTAAAACATGAAGATATCTAGTTTAAGCACTGACAAGTGTCTCCTTAAGTTTAAAAATGAAAATACCCATCTAGAAGTCTACAAATATTATAAAAATTACCAGATATATATTCAGTTCATTTATAAATAGAGCTATTTATATTAAATATTGAAATGGTGCACACATGCACGAAAAGGTTGGGTAAGTCTATTTGGCATTCACAGTATGACTTAGATTCTTCGGATGCATAATCATTCCATGTTATTAAGCCTGTACTTAAGTGCACACAATCTGGAGCTAGCATTCTTCAGTCGTAATATTGGCCCCACACTAACTGTGTGACATTGAGAGGTTCATGTAGTCAATCTGCACCTTCATTTTGCTTCTCTTTAAATATAGAAAATAATATACCTCATTATTTAGTTGCAGTGAGATAAAAATTTTTATATTTTAAGAGAATATTATATGAAAGTCTGAGAGCTCAATTGTAATAGTTATATGCCAGGAGAACAAAGGATAAACACCAGGTGTCAGCAATCAAAAAATCCATAAACTAAAGAAGGAGATAGAGTAGCATTTTGAGCTATTTGGGTGAAAGTCACAAAGAGACATGAAGACATTTGGTTCACTATGCTCACAGACGTGGATGGGAGACGTACAGTGCAGTTAAGTAAAAGAGCAGCGCTCTGGTCAAAATACAGATGGAATCAGGGATATAGACTACACAGGTATCATTGATGGAGATTTCACAACAGAGGAGCAAATCTACAAGAAGCAGAGTTTTAAAACAGGAATCAGTGAAAGGAGTTGGAATGTAAGACCTATAAACAGGGGGAACAACCTTGGAAAAATATCAAAAACAAGAATCTATGTGCAATTCCACATGATATAAACATACAATGCATATAAAAATAAACATTCTTGAATTCTTAGAGATTTAAATTTAACAAGAAAGAATAGAATTCTATATGGATGTATCACATACAGAATAATAATTTGATTTCTTTTGTTTGCTATGAAGATTTTCCAGTGAGGAAAATTAGGTTGAGCATTTATAAAAGATGACGTCTAAATTTTAAATCTAAAAGCACAAATAAAATATTGAATGGATGATTCACCCCTTACACATAGGAAAACGACCTATCTGGATTAACACCATATCTTGCAGTACAAATGCACCAAAAATACTACACTTGGATCCTAATATTATCAATAACGTTGTATTTTTAAAGACTAATTATTTAAAAATAATTAAAATTTTATTAGTTTAGCAACAAGCTATATAATAACTAAACATTGGCCCAAAAAGGCAAACTGTACAAATTTATTACTCTTTAAAATTAAAAGGACAAATTTTAAAGTATTATAAAACCAAAAATAAAGATCCAAAAGAATAAAAATCTATTACTAGAGAGAAAAAATGGAGTGGGAGAAAAAAGTTCTGAAAAATAAATCAAAGAATATGTAAAAGAATAACACTCCCAAAGGCAAAATGAAATTTTTCTTTTGGTTGAAGAAGTGTGTAATTCATATTAATTACTCAATGGAAAAAAAATAGGCTAAAATCTCCTAGCACTTATGAAAATATCTTGGAAAAGGGAATTGAACATGTTTGTGTAAAAAAACAACAAAGAAAAATAAAACAGAAAGTAGAAAACTGTTAAATAAATACATTAACTCTAAAGAGAAGAATCACGATAAAGTATTAATTATAATGATAACTACAATTGGTATGAAAATAAAGATTAACATGTTCATCAAAATATCAAAATTGATTATGGAAAAAGCCACAAATTATCCAAGTAAAAGATGAAGGAAATTAAGTTTACAAGGAAAGTAAGAAACATACCTTGCAGAATGACTTTCTTATATTTAGAATTTATAGAAATTGCTCTTTGGCTGGTGTGTGTGGGGTGTGTGTGTGTGTGTGTGTGTGTGTGTGTGTGTGAAACATTTATTTTTACTCACCCTGAACACTTCTAATGGTATAATTTATGAAAGTATTTTGAAGTAAATTTCAGTAGTTCATGAGTAACGCATGTAGATATTTTTGAACCACACAGTGTTCATAGAGTTAATGAACATGTTGGATAGTTTACTTTTTAATATTGGTAATTCTGAATGCATATGAAGTTTACTGGAATTAATTTTAAATTTCAGGTTAAAGTTTTTGTGCTGCACAATTTTTAAACAAATATAGTCGACAGTAGACCTGAAAATTTACATCAATATGCAGTATAAATGCCTAGAGATGTTTGAAGACAAAGCAACACATTCAGAAGTCCTATGATTCACAGTTTGTGCACTTAAAAAGGCCAGAACATGCTGATATGGAGAGCTAAAGAAATACTTCTTTTCATATTAAAATATAGCTTTAGAAAAGACAAATGTATTCATTGTTGTGAAATTTCAAAGCAAAAATGATACAATTATATAAAAAAGCAAAAAGAGAAAAGCAAAAAATTCACATAAACACACACACACACACACACACACACACCAGGACTACAAAGGACCAAGAATCAAAATAACACCTAATATTTTGTATGCACACTTGAATTGAGTAAGCAACGACACATTATCGTCAATGTCCTGAGGAAAATTATTTTGAATTTAAGTTCCTTACTTATATATTTATAACTCTCTATATGTTTGTGTCTTTCTCCATGTGTGTATGTTTCTGTTAAAGCTTGTATTTAGATGTCCCCTCAAAGCCCCATGCTCATAGGTTGGTCTTTGCAGAGGTAGCTGGATGTAGGGTGTGTGAATATGGATTAAGGGTATATGGTAACTAAATAAAATCACTGATTGGGTTATCTTAGTTCTGGGTGTGGATATTGGGAAGATTCATCCTTTTTTTCTGTTTTCTTTTTGTATTTAGGATAGGGTATACAGGGTCTCACTGCATAGATTAAACTCATAATGATCCTCCTCTTTACTGCCTCCCAAGTGCTGGGATTAGAGGGTGCGGGCCACCACACCCTATCTCAATGCCATCTCAGTGTGTTCCAGGGGCAGGGCTGGCAAAGCAGGCCTGAGCATCCAACTCCTAGCCCCTACATCTGCCTAAGCAGTCACTTTAATCCACTGAGCTATTTGGTTGGCCCTGAGAATATCCATCCTGACTGTGGGTGGCACCACCTGATAGGTCTGTAGCTTGATGTAATGAAAGGGAAAGGAAGGCTTGCTGCTGCCTGCTTCTTGCCTCCCATGCCATGAACTGTTCCTCTGCCATGTTGCCCTGCCTTGGAGACAACTGTCTGCAGATTGATTTCTTTTCAAATTGTAAGTCAAAATAAATTTATCCTCCTTTAACTTGTAGATGTTTTGTATGTTGTGTTAGCAACAAAGAAACGACTTAGACAACCTACATATTTTACTATCATCTATCTATCTATCTATCTATCTATCTATCTATCTATCTATCTATCTATCTGTTTGTCCGTCTGTCTACCCATCTATTATCTATCATCTATTTATGTAAACAATTTTTAGAAATGCTAAGTGTGGAAGGCTCTTTAACAAAAAAAAGTAGTATGTATACTTCCACATAATCTTACAGTTTTATAAAATATGAACATTTCCAATTAAGAGATGACATTAATACTCCTTGTCCTTGAACTTGGAAAGGAGTTTTTTATAGCCATGATGAACAGAATAAGTAGAGGTGACATGTGCTAACATTGAGATAGATAGCATTAGAAACTTTGCATGGTACAAGTATATACCATTGTCACAAATAAGCTTTTACACTTTACTGAAATACAAGAATCCTGAAAAGGGGTTGGAGAGATGGCTTAGTAGAATAAGTGCTTCCCTGGTAAGCTCAAGGGCCTGAGTTCAATCTCTGGTTCTGCCAAAAAAAAATCCTGGAAAGATTACCAGATTATGGAGGCACTAGTTTCACTGTGTATAATCCTCTGACACTCATAGCAGAATGTGCTATTAGAAGGTATAACCAGTCTGAGGTGAGGCATGGGGCTTGTGCCTTTGATTGGTGTTTTCTCCTACTTCTCTTCCTCTTAGTAAATGCTGCGAGCAGCATTGCCCCACTATGCCTTTGTGCTATGGTTTCTCCCTGAGCCAGCCGGCCATGAATCGAACCCTCCAAAATTGGTTGCCAAATAAATTTCATCTTTAAATTGTGTGCATCACATCTTTTTTTCTCAGCAATTGAAAAGATAATCAATACAGAATATTGGTATTGGAGGAGAACATTGATTAGAATTCAGAGGTCCTAGGTTCCAGGCTATATGAGGATATGGAAAGATTAGGAGATGTGAATGACAGAATCCCTAGAATGTGGTCTGTACAAGTTTATGGATGATTCAGAAGACCAGAATACTGACAGGAATGCATACAGCAAAGCCCAGGGCATAATTTTTCAGTTGAGAGAAATGACTCTATGAAGAATTATTTTGCAGGTTCTTTGGGACCCATTCTGACAATGGCATTGTTTTCACTTAGCCCATGTCTTCAAACGTAGTGTGAGACTGAATTTAAACCCTAATTGATCTAGACGAAGAAATGTCAAGCTGTCCAGTGTTCAGGGTATGACATGACTACCACTGGCTGCCTTTAGCCTGATGGGTAGTGAGATTTATCAGTAAAAAGAAGAGGAGAGAGATTTTAAAATCTTAAGTCTAATGCAAAAGAAACCAAATGCAAAGCTAGTTTCATAGTTACTGAAGAGAGTGGCAACATTAAAAAGAAACCAAATACACTGAATAGGGATTAGAAGAAATATGTGTTGAGAAAATGTCAGAAATCAGTAAGATGCTACCCACAACAGGTTCAAGAGTAGGTAAATGCGAAACATTTTGTTTGAGAAATAAGTCTGTGGGACATCTAATCAAAAAGGGTCTCCTAAAAATAGTGTTCTGGGATTTAATTTTCTGTATTCAGCTATCGAGACTTTCAGAGGCTGCCATGACCATGACCAAAATAGGCCTGGCTACTGCTTGTGATAACAGAAGACCTTGGTATCATCCATGTGACGAAGTTCCTTTCCTAGCAGGCAGAAAGTACGAGTTGTAGGGTAATAGAAGTATCTGCTCAAGTTCAAAGAAAAAAAAAAATGCCAGAGAAACCAAGGGATGTGCCTCTGAAGGACAGTATGCACAACTGTGAATTAAAGTTGAAAATATAGTGGAGAATATATGTAATGATTTGATTCTCTTTTATTTTTCTGGTCCTTCTTCTTGGAATGAGAATATTTGCCATCTACCATTGTAGGTTGGGAAAAAGTAACTTGCTTTTTAAGTTTTGTAGGAGTGCATAGCTAAGTGCAGGCTTTGAGTCTCAGAGGAGGTTTGGGTTTATACTGTTGACAAATATTGGAACAGTTGAGATTTTTTTAGAATGTACTTTAGTGCAGGGTCTACAGGGTCTCACTACACAGATTGACTCATAGTGATCTTTCAGTCTCTCAAATGCTGGGATAACAGGCGCACGCCAGCATGTCCAGTCTCAATCACCGTCTCCTGTCCCCTGGGGATGGGGCCAGTATAGCAGGCCAGGGATTGAATCTCAGTCCCTGCATCTGTCCAAGCCAGTGCTTTAATCTGCAGAGCTATCTGATAACTAAGATTTTGGAGAAGAAATTAGTGCATTTTCTTTTATAAACAGGATAGTTACATCATGTTAGGCAGAATTAAGTCTTTGTTATTGTGTGCATTTGGGATAAAGTAGGGTTTAAGGAGATGTATTTACATATCAAATTGACAAGGGAAGGAATGTAATAGCTGATTGTCTACCTCAATGGATTAAGAGACTTCATTGAATGTGATATTGGATAAACCAGGCACTCTACCCATCAAAAATTAATCCATTGACTTTCATATGCTGTTAGGAGACAGGGCCCAGTTCAAGGTGAGCACTTAGAGCATGCCTTTAAGGGCATATTTCTTGTTGATGTTCTTCCTCTGGGCTGTACTTCTTGGCCACCATAAAGTGCGTAGCGTTGCTTCACTGTGTTCTTCTGTCCTGATGTTCCCGCACTGAAGCCAGCCAGCCGAGGCCTGGACTGCTCTGAGGTTGTGAGCCAAGTGAGCCTCTCCTTTACGTTGTGGGTCCTGGGTAATTTTTCTCAAAAACAGAAAAACTGATGAAGGCAACCATAATTAAAAGCAAAATCAAGGTGTTTGAAAGAAAATATTTGAAAAAAATGAGACAAATATTCATATGTAATTTTGAAAAAAAAGATCAGAAAAGTTAGTAGAAAACTAGAAATGAGATTTTCAAATGGACAAATTCAGACATGACCAAGTCACAAAATAGTAATAGTGAAATAAAAAATATGCACAATTCAATAAATACAAGGAATATGCAATTGTATTTCAGTATATACTATTTACAAAAATGAATTTAAGATTTATGATATCTAGTGTTGGTAAGGGGTGAGAATATGAAAGTCTTACACATGATTGCCTTTATGAGCACATCCTATGCAATTTTCTTAAACTTTAAAATATGAACATTTTTTATTTCAAGTGTTTTACTTTTAAAAATCTATAATACAGAAGTTTCTACATGTGCAGTTATCTATCCGTCCATATACAAATATATTAGAGCAATATTGACAAACCATTAGATTTTTAAAATAAATTCTAAATTTATATATGCCTATCCTTAAATTCTAGCATATATATAAGACAAAACATAACAGCAAAGAAAGCAATAACTAAATGAAATATGTTAAATGTGTTCATATAGATAGATGAAACATATATTTGATGAAATACATATTAGTGATGATAAAATTACTCTTTATAAAACTTGATATATTATGAATATCTATGTGTGTGCATATATACATATATATATTATATATATTTAAAAACACTTGGAAAGATACATATCAATCCATGTATTATTGAAATATAAACTTGTGGGGGTAACATAAGTAGTATATAAATTGCTCCATTTTTATTAATGTGGCTTAGTGCTTAAATTTTCAAAGTGTGAATTTATATGTGCATGCATTGTGCAATTTGTTTCAATTAAAATAGGAGAAAGCAAAATTCTAAAACTTCACTAAGGATTGAGAGAACAGGTTATCTTTGCTTGATGCCCTGGGACAGCTTTAAAATGACAGAAATAGCTACTAAAACTCTCGCACATACAAGCTACTAAAGTGAGGTACATTCTTAATTGGGAGCTGATTTAGAGTTGTTGGCATAGGATCCTGGTTCTCTTCCATGTCACCTCTCCAACTGGCAAAGTTGGATATTTCACTAGAACAGCTTCAGAGTAAATGAACTTCGTGGATGGTGATTGATATATTCAGAAAATACTCAGAGAAGCTGAAAAAATAAGAGTACAAGTCAGAAAAATGGAGTAGGTATTTCTGTGGCTTTCTACTACAGTGTAGAAAAAAAGAGTTTGAGTGCTACAAAGTTAGAAGTGTTTTACACAAAGCTCAGATTCTGTACAGAAATTTCAGAAAACTATACATTAGAAAGAAAATCTATATACTGAGAAGAAAAGATTTATAGTATGGCTAGGGGTAAAATGCAGAATATCATCATAGCAACGTTAAAAAACCAGGGTAGTGCATGATCAATGAAATGAGCTGGTAATGTCTGCTAAGATGAATGCTGACAAACATCAGAGCAAGATGGAATAGTCCATGCTATAAACATGTCACTGAAATTCATAATAGCATTTTACTACATTTATAAAGTAATAAAAGTATATTTTTCATTGGCAAGACAAATAGTTATTAGAAGCATGCTAATCTAGATATTGAAATTAACAAAGAAAACAGTTCTTAAAAGTATGTTCCAAAACTTGGAGAAGAAAGTACTTAAAAGATAAGTTTAGAACTCTATTTCTAATATTTTCAAATTAGAAATGTCCTTGTAATATTACAAAGAGAATGTATCCAATATCAATATTCACGAAGACGTGATTTTTCTAAGGTCTCTTATCTCATTTGACTTTATGTTATAAAAAAACATTTGGCTCTTTCTTATCTGTCTGTCTCTCTGTCTCTCTCTGTCTCTGTCTCTGTCTCTCTCTCTTTCTTTCATGTGTTTAGTACAGGGTCTGCAGGGTCTCACTACACAGATCAGACTTGCAGTGACAGTCCTGTTTTCAGCCTCCTAAATAATGGGATTATCGGTGTGTGCCACCATGCTCTGTCTCAGTTCCTGTCTCGGTGCACCCCAAGGGTGGAGCCAGCATGACACGCCAGGGATTGAATTCCAGTCTCTGCTCCTGCCTAAGCAGGCACTTTAGTCCACTGAGCTATCTGGCTGGCTCTTGGAAATTTGTTTTTGTTTTTTAAATATTTTTGATGCATGGTCTTACTATGCATTTCAGACTTATAGTGATCCTTCTGTCTAAGCCTCCCTAATGCTGGGATTACAGGCGTGAGCCACTAGGCCCAGTTCCCTGGGCCAGCATGGCACACCAGGGCTTGCAGGCACTTACGCTGCCGAGCAATCTCTCTAGTCCTGTGTTGGTCTTTTCCAAGGAACAGTTAATGCTTAAGGTTTTTCTTTTCATTATCTTTTTCTTCTTTTTAGTTTCTTATAACATGTTTGTTGCTGATGACTTGCTTTGTTTTTTTAACTAATTTTGTGTGTTTATATCTGATAACCTAAACATATAATTTAAATAACATCTTAAATAAAGCAACCATTTTTTTTCTTTTCAAAGTTTTATTGATAAACATATAGCAATGAGACAGTTTCAAATCAAATCGAAAGTACAGTTTCAACAAATAATACACTGCATACATTCTTCTCAGTGGTTAATTGCTGTACAAGATGCAGACTTGTGATCCTACTTACAAACACCATTAGAAAAAATCATTCTATTCATTAAGAGAATGCAACTATATATCTATCTCAACCACTTTGAATACACAGATACAAAATGGACATTCATAGTTATACCCCAATTTTTTTTAAGTTCCGTTGTTGAATATTATAGGTGTGTAAACTCAGCAAAGTATTCTAAAAGAGTCCAGTAGCCCATAATACCATTGGGTCTTCTGTTTAACTGGCAATGTCAGAAATTATTGACCTGAGTCCCCCACAGCTCAACATAACAACATGGCTTTACTTCCTATATTTCATCTTCATACTTTTCTACTGGATGGTTAAGACCAAGGTAACGCAGGACCTGTGCAACAAGAGTTGTAGCTTTTAAAGCAACCATTTTTGAACTCCTATTACTTTCATTAATGAAATGTTGTAATGTTTCTAATGTTTTTTGTTTGTTTGTTTTGTTTTTGGTGGAACCAGGGATTGAACTCAGGCCCTTGCACTTTCCAGGCAAGTGCTTATTCTGAGTCATCTCCCCGGCCTTCTAATGTTTTTTGGGTGTTTTTACTTTATGTTCTTTATTTAAATAAAAAAATAATATAAAAATGAAAAAAAATGCTACTTCATAAAGGTAACAAGAGTTTGGTGCTATGGACCAGCTTGATGAAGTACAGAGCTTCTACTAAGCTATATCCCCGGACTACAATAACTAATATTAATAAATTGGCACAAGAATAAATCAGCAGTCTGTCCCAGGTTAACACACTTGTGCTGTAAGGACAGGCTACTCTTCCATTCAGTGTCAAGAGCTGAGACTAGCAAACAGCATGTGAAGTTCTGGTATCTCAAAGTAAGACAATATGGCAGTTGGGGGTTTGACTCATGCAAAGTCCTTCTAGCTCAGTAGTTGCAGTTAGCAGATAGTCAGGTGATTATTTAAACATGAACTTTGTCCACGTGTTTTTCCAAAAATACACTGCTCCTCAATTCTTTTTTTTTTTTAAATGAATTTAGTGTAGTGTCTACAATGTCTCACTATACAGATCAGACTAGTAGTGATCCTCCTGTTTTCAGCCTCCCAAACGCGGGGATTACAGGCATGTGCCACCATGCCCAGTCTCAATCACCATCTCAGCGTGCCCTGGGGGCGGGGCCGGCACAGCATGCTTCAAATCGAAGCCCAGTGTTTCCTGCATCTGCCTAAGCAGGCACTTTAATCTGCTGAGCTACCTTGCTGGCCGGCCTTGGTAGTAATAATAGTAGATTCTATTAGTAGAATCTAACAGTAGATTCTATTAATCCTCTAAAAATAGGCATCTATAGGCCTCAACCGGATAAATAATTCCAATTCTGGAACTTTTATCCTTTAGTCCTAGAAATTCTAATCACATTTGGTAAGTGTTACGTAATGCAACAAATGGGTCAGCCAAATGCTGTTCATATTTTAATTATGTACTTGAATCAAAAACTTCAAATTAAATCGTAATTATGTAAATATTGTCACTTTAACAAACTACATTTAATTTTTTATTTTTTCAGGGTTCTTAGGATGAACTAATAAATTTCTTCACATTTTAATGATTAATTAATTAATTAATTAATTTGATACAGGTTCTTACTATGGAGCTCAGACTCCGTGTGACCCTCTTGTCTCAGCCTCCCTCGTACTGGAATTACAGGAGAACGTCACATGCCTGGTTTTGGTGACCAGCATGGCTCACACTGGAGTTCTGGGGCTAGCGCAGCAAGTGATGCTGGGGATTCAACCTGGATCCTTGTGCTTGCGAGGCAGGCACTTAAACCACTAAGCTATCTCCCTAGCCCTCAATTCATATTTTAATATTTTTATTTCCTTTTAAAGCATGTTACCCATTTTTGCATATGTGCTATTTAATAAATATTTATTTCTGGGGCCAGGGTGATATTCAGTGTTCTAAGCACCTGCCTGGCAAGCACAAGGACCCAGGTTTGATCCCTGGTACCACATGCCCTGCCAGTCATCAAGACTGGGTGTGGTGGAACATCCCTGTAATCCCAGTGCTGGGGAGGCTGACACAGGAGGATTGCTATGAGTCTGAACTGTGTAGCGAGACCCTGTACCACATACATAAATTTTAAGAAAAATTCTGTATAAAATGTATATCAGTATATGCTAACCTTTTTTTAACCAATATTACTAACCATAATGCTTTGAATAATGGATCAAAAGCTCAACTTTAATAAGTTTCTATTAAACAGTTTTTATATTTAATTCTCTTTTATGAATAAATATGATTTCTATTGCCAGCCTGTCATGTCATGATTATTTATTTATCTATTTTTTTAAAGTACTTAGTACAGGGTCTTACTGTGCAGCTAGGACTCTTCATGATCCTCCTGTTTTCAGCCTCCCCAGCACTGGGAATACAAGCTTGCTCCACCATGCCCAGTCTCAGTGCTCATAGAGTGTGGGGCTGGGGCCGGCACAGCGGTGGTGCCAGGGATTGAACCTCAGTCTCTGCACTTGCCTAAACAGGTGCTTAGTCTGCTGAGCTATCTCGTTGTCCCTCATGTCATGATTATATTAGTTAGATTTAAAAAAAAAAAACATTTTTAGAAGCAATGGCAAATCCTTGTTTCTATTCTTACTAGTCATGTTTTATAAATTATTACATTTTTGTTATTCTATAAAATTTAAGGCACTTTGTGAATTGTACAAATACCTTATTTCCATTGGAATTTTTATAGCTGTGAATCTCATACTGTCTCTCCCTCATGAAACACAATGTTTTTGCTGGAAATATTAGTACTTAAAAAAAGAAGTATAGGTACCTAAAGACTTGAAAGAAATGAACCAAAAGCAAACCAAATAGGAAAAAGTACATTTTGTACTTGAGATTGTTCCAAGAAATGAATATAAATTAGCAACGTAAGGTTTTTTTAAAAATGTTTTTAAAGTGAACACAAAATAGTATTAAAACAGAAAAATTTCAAGTGATACAGAATTTCACTTAAGTAGGTAATTTGCCCAGGTTCTGTAGAAGAAGAAGGAGGAGGAGGGGGAGGAGGAGGAGGAGGAGGAGGAGGAGGAGGAGGAAGAGGAGGAAGAGGAGGAAGAGGAGGAAGAAGAAGAAGAAGAAGAAGAAGAAGAAGAAGAAGAAGAAGAAGAAGAAGAAGAAGAAAAAGAAAGAAAGAAAGAAAGAAAGAAAGAAAGAAAGAAAGAAAGAAAGAAGAAAGAAAGAAGGAAGAAGGAAGAAAGAAGAAAGAAGAAAGACGAAAGAAGGGGAAGGGGAAGAGGAAGAGGAAAAAGATTTGCATTTCACAGTGTTCATTGTAATACATAGTGTTGTCTTCCAACTAGTTGTTCTTATTCCAGATATATGCATGCAAAATTGGAAGAAGAAAAGAATAATGAAATATATAAGAAATTAAGAAGAGAACAAGGTCAAAAATCAAACAAAGAAGACAAAACAATTTAAGCATTAACTGCTCCTTTCCATAGACAGTAAAATAAAATTTTGAAAGCAATAGTAGAGTTGACTGCTAGACACTACCTGAGTGCAATGGCTCCCATCTGCAATCCCAGGATTCTGGAGACTGAGGCAGGAAGATTACTTAAGTTTCAGGACAGCCTGGGCTACAGTGTCAGTTCAGGCACAGCATAGACTGCGTAGTAAAAAACTCTGTCTCAAAGACAAAACAAAAAGCAAAACAAAATCAAACACAAAACACCTAAACAATAGTTGGAGTAGAAAAGAGTTACATTTTATGAAACTTGTGTTTCACATTTTTCAAACTCAGGACCTTCTGTTCTTCCAGGCAGGCACTTAGGCTATTGAGTTATCTCCCTGTCCTGTGTTGCATATTTTTGAGAGAAGAATATGCTTCTTTGTAACATTTGTCTTGTGAAGTAGTCATATAGGAGAGCACTGGGTGTCTCACTTCAGAAGAAAAGTAATATTTTCATTCCCATTGAAGTTCTTGCTATAATAGTGGTGGGAGAATAATTATATCATAGAAAATTAGAGAATTAGGAATTTTTAATCAATTCCACATCCTTGCAGTTAATCAGCAGCAAATATGAAGAATCTATAGGGGAATCACTAAGTTATAAAATGTTTAATTACCAAAAATAGGAGTGCAGATAGTGAGGATGTAAAAAGTACTGAGCTGATTTTCAAGAAAGACTGATTTTTTTAGGTAAAAAAGATACATCTACAGCTATAGGTCAGAAAACAGGGATGTTTTCTGAAGATGTGAAGCAAAATGTAGAGAAATTTCAAGTGATACCAAGGCAACAAAGGCATGTTTTTGCTCTGGTACCATCATTATTTTTTATGGTCTTGTGATCCAATATTTAGTGTAAGTACTAATTCTTAGATGCACCTTCTTCCTAACTACCTCTGTGAAAACCTCGAACTCTAAAATGTGTAATCTATTGTTGAATTTGTCACTATTAATGTGTACATGATTTGTGCCAAATTCACAATTTTGTTTTGTATTAGATTTTGTTTGAATTAGAAGCATTTGTTTGCACATAAAAATATGTGAGAAGAAATATTTATATGACTCTCTTAAATACAAAGTGGTATACTCATGACTTTGAACTTTGCCACTGCTGAACACAGAGAAAAGTTAAATAATAGACCTTCAAGCCTTTTTATTGTATAGAAAATTTAGTTCATATGACATACATAGTTTATAGGAAGATCCATTTTTAACATAAGTATATTCCCTGATAGTATATTACTGAGAAAAGTTTAGAAGTATGGGTGGAAAAAATAATTTAGAGAGATAAAGTATAAGGTTTCATTTTAAAAAAGAGGTGGCTTAGCTCACTGTCTATCATTGCAAGAGACACTGAACATATGTGGCCAGTTGGAAAGATGTTATATTCCTTGCTATTTCTTGTGTAGAGCTCTAAAATCAATGTATATAGGAGAAAATGAGGGTACTCAAAATACTATCTCATTATCTATGTCACTTGAAACAAGAAAACATTCTATCAATTTTTTTATTAAACAAAAATAGTCAACATAATTTATATTCAATGTTAACTTGGGCAAGGAATAAGAGAAGCTTGTCTGAGCCTACTGACACTTGCATTCTCTTGACTGATAATTCCATGGCAGCCTGGTCTTGTGGTTTTCCCAGAGAACTTGTGTTACTTCTCTGTCTTTTCTATCACATCTTTTACCTAGGGGTGTTCACATAGGTTGGAAAGTAAAGTCAGTAAACTGTTCTTCAAAGAAGATGGATTTTTATAACTAAAGTCAATATAATTTGATGGGATTTTCACAATATAATGTCATAAATGTAGTCCTTGAGCAAGTATGTATTAATATGCAGTGTTCTGGAAAGTATAATTTTGATGGAGAAAATATAGTAAAATTTTCCCATGTACAAATTTTCTTTTTGCCTTTACTATGACACAAATATATAAGAAATAATAGGATATCCTAAGCAGATGCACCAGACTTACGATAAAAATGTGGAATAGTACTGATTCTCATAATATCTTCAGAAATTTGAAAAGTTATGAACTATTTCAAATAATAAGTCTATTTTTCCCCCATGGATATTTTTCTAAGCAAAATAGTGGCTTTTAAGTCTTTTTCATATGATGTTAAGACAAAAGTGGATGTAATTGAGTTTTTATTAATTTAGAGATAATCCCTTCATAATACTATTAAATGTAATAAGAAACCATTTATTATGGTTGGACAGCAACATTGATAATTATGAATTTTTCAGACATTCTTATTAGGCTTAATTCAGAGCCTAATTTGTCTTATTTAAATTTAATTTTACATGCTCGCTTCAGCAGCACATACACTAAAATTGGAACAATACAGAGAAGATTAGCATGGCCCCTGCACAAGAATGACATGCAAATTCGTGAAGCGTTCCATATTTTTAGAACTAAAAAACACTAGGTCCCCAAAATTTAAAGACCCAATCCAGAAATGGGCATCCGAGATGAACACACACTTCTCAGAGGATGAAATTAAAGAAGAGAATAAATATATGCAAAAATGCTCCACATCACTAGCCATCCGCGAAATGCAAATTAAAACAACATTGAGATATCATCTCACCCCAGAAAGAATGGCTATCATAAAGAAATCAACCAAAAACAAATGCTTGAGAGGCTGTGGGGAAAAAGGAACCCTCCTCCACTGCTGGTGGGAATGTAGACTAGTGCAACCGTTATGGAAATCAGTATGGAGACTCCTTAGAAAAGTTGAACTGGATATCCCATTTAAACCAGCTATTCCTCTCCTGGGAATTTTCCCGGAGGATCTGAAAACATCATATCATAGTGATATATGTGTGCTTATGTTTATAGCAGCACAATTTGTGATAGCCAAATCTTGGAAACAGCCAAGATGCCCATCACCTGAGGAATGGTTGAAAAAGATGTGGTATTTTTACACAATGGAGTATTATTCAGCTATTAAGAATGATAAACTGCAAGACTTTATATTGAAGTGGATGCCACTTGAAGATAAACTCATAAGTGAAATAAACCAGACACACATGTGTAAATATCATATAGTTTCCCTAGTATAAGTACTCAAAAGAAGAAATACAAATAGAAAGGTATAATACAAGTAAAAGGAAAGCAGGATCTCGAGGACTAACTAATCAAGATAGGGAAAGGAGAAGAGCTAGGAAACATGACAATGTCAAGCCATACAGTTATATGTAGAAGATGGGTAAGGCAATGATCCTGCAAATCTCCAGAAGATTTTTGAATCTAGCAGTTAGTTGGAAAGATTCTCACCCTGACTAACTATATATACTGATACCTGAGAAATAAGTAACTGCACTGCAAATGGTAGTCTGTAATAGTAGTTTCATGCTTGGAGTGCCTGTCATTCTGGTATTCTGAATACAGGCTGCTTGTCATGAAATTCCAGTTGCTGCTGTGCTGTCTCTCAAATACATAATTGTTCAAAAAGAAGGGGGTTTGAAAAAAGGCAAGAGACAGGAGATGGAATGTTGTGGGACTGTCCTGCTTCAAGGATGTATATAGTTAGATTTTTGGACTTATGTGTAAACATAAGAAATATATAATTGTTTATGCCAATTTTTAAAAATATATTCTAATTTTTAAATGTTTTTTTCACCATATTCTGTAGGAGCTTCAAGTTCAACATATCAATACTTGATGAAAATTATCTGTTCCATGTTATGCCTAAGATGTTGGATATTCAGACAGATAGTGAGGTTAAGCTTAACAGCGTAGGTTGTATGGTAATAACAATAAACTTCTCTTCTGGAGGGTTAACAACCTAAGTTTGCAGACCAAAATTAGAGAAAAAGGAGGGCCACAATAAAATCCAACATTTTGGCCCTTGTCTTCCAAGGTCAATTAAGACTCAGGACATATGAGACCTTGTACTGTGACGTCATGTAACTTGATAGTGTCCCAAATTTTCTGATCAAGGAGATTATGGGGCCAAAGAGGAAAGTGATCAATGATGTAGAGTGTGCCTCAGGAGAGTCACTTGGAGAGAAAACATTTCTCAGGTTTTCACAGAGAGCACATTGGCCAACCAATGGCCGTGACTCATCCATATGTCTGACACTGACAAAGGATCTACAATCTGAGGTACAGGATCTCA
>NW_004524604.1:13506645-13517305 GCF_000260255.1 Octodon degus | reverse complement strand
GCAATGTGTTAATTATTGAAACTGTCCTACCAATTTGATTTGAAACTGTCTCATTGCTATTTGTTTCTCAATAAAATTATGGAAAAAATAAATAAATTTAATTTTACAAAGCTGCTGAAAATTAGAAAACCATAAAAGATGTACTTGATTTCAGAAATATTTTTATATCCAGCAGATTTATTAATAAAACTGAATCTTGATTGAATAAAATTTTAGATGTTTTAAAATTTCAGAGAAAATAAAATATAGGAAAACCATAAATTATAATAATTTCCAAAGTTGAAGTCAAATGAAAATACATTTGTAAATATAAGTAAATGTCTCTTTCATTACAAAAATGTCTCTCCTAATGAAATGTCTAAAGTTATATTTTCTCCATGGTGTCTCAGATTATAGAAAGGCACTTACCTTGTAGAAGTCAAGAATAGTACAGGTATGAGTAACAATAGTTTATCATTTTATAGAGCCATGATAAAATTACCCAGAATCCACTGGGTTTTATTGTGCAGAGGAGGACCAAAGAATCAAGATGAAGGATTGAATTGAGTATCAGGAAAAAACCACCCTGATGCTTCCTGTTAACAGTTTCTGGATGGTTCCAAAACATGATGATGTAAACAGACAGAATTCATCATTCTCAGTCTGCTCTATATCCCTTCTCCTCCAATCTCTTCTAACCTTGCATTTGCCAGTTGGCAGATATGTCCTCCTTAATGGCAAAGTCACATATTTTTTTTAAATAATGTGACATGGGAATTTTTCATTTACCTTATTGCCCATGACCATCTTGTTTGCATCTCTGTTTTCTTGTGGTATATGAAAATGTTCATTAAAATAATTGCAACTTTGAATGGATCATTAAGTTCCAAATGAAAGGAACTGAAAATTCTTTCTTGGGCATACAATACAGTATTAACACATTTCTTCAGTTAAAGAAAGCTCACCAAATATATATGCATAAATGCTCCCGAGAAATTTTCTCTTACTCGATACAATTTTATTTAGCACATATCATCTGTTCTGTGGATGTGCATAGCAATTCCTTACCCAAGGATTATAGTAATGTAGGAAGCGTGGAAGCTACCTTTGCTTGCATTTTCCTATAGTATTTTTCAAAAACATAAAAGTGAAAAAATTCAAAATAACATTTACATTATCATACAAATTTTCCACTTTTTAGGTAAAAATACAAGATTTCTTACAAAAAATCCAAGATGTGGTATTTAGATAAATTAAAGATGGTTTAAATGATAGGAAATTAGAGAGTGACAGCTTGTTCACAGGTTAGAAAATAATACTTTAAAAGATCATTTCTTTTCAATTTATCTATGGAATGAGTGCTCTCTATATCAACATCTCTTCATTCATCCCAGGGTGTGGTTTATTTCTAGATGTGCCCCCATGCCTCAGGTACTCACTGGGGTGAGGATTTAGGAGATGAGTACATTCACTAACTACTGTTGGCCAGTTGACCTGCCTGGAGCCGGACTGCTGGGGTGTCCCCTGCCGGCTGTATCTCTGCACAGCTCCTACCTTCTCTCTGCTTCTGGCCATGGTGCTATGGCAGTTTTCCTCTCCCAGGCCCTTCCTCCACATTGTTTCTATTTAAACATGCTGAACATGGATGGAAACTTCTGAACTGTGAGCCGCATAACTCTGCCCTCCTTTAAATTGTAGGTGTCAGGTGTTTTGCCCCAGGAATAAAAGAGTGACAAAAATAATCTAAGATTGCCATCCTCCCCCTATCGAATACATACTCCAGGAACACCTATGTATAGATCTTTGAAAATGGTCTCTTTATAACAGTAATGTTCATGGTAGTAAGGAATTCAAAGTGAATGAAAGAATTAAATGTGTCAATGGACTGCTTAGAAAAAAGTTACGCAACACTTGGAAAAAAGTGAATTAGAAATATACTCGTCAAAACGAATATTAAATGAGATATTAAAACCAAACTCTGAGAAAAATAAGTAGAATGAATATGATAGAAAAATTTCACAGGAAAATAGAATAGATATACTTTAAAGAGTACATGTAAAATTTCCAATATTTTTCAAAATTATACACAAATAACAACACATGGAAAGATATACAACAACACATTAGAAAGGTATCATTTTGTCAATAGAAATGGGGAGAGTTCAGTGATGCAGTCAAAAATAAATTGAAATAAAATTAGAGAACTTTACACAGATAGATGATAATCATGCACCCTAAATAAAAGAATGGCTTCACTTTACTCACAATGCATGACTGTTTCACCAGATAAAACTCTTTCACCAGATAAAAATATGTAGGTTTTTTTAATATATAGAAGGAATAATCTGTTAAGTCTGCTGCTCCTGAGAACTTAGAAACATTATAGAAGCATAAAATGTTTACTGGATTTGGAATTATATTTCTTTTACATCCTTGAAAAGAATTTCAGAAGGGTGTCACAGATATCATGGTTCATCTCCTTGTAGCTATTCTGTAGCCCTCAAATTCACATCTGCCCAGTGGGCAGAATGTTTCAGTCCAATCCCAATATCTCAAATTTCTCAGTCTCTTACATTATCAACAGCAAACCCAAAAATATCATTGAAATATACCAGGTATCAGGTTAAATTTTTCTAAATCACATGTTATTAAAGCCACCTAAATTAAGTATGGGTGAGACTCAATATAATCTATTCTGGGCCAAAATAATTCTCCATTTTTTGAACTGTGTAACTAAATGATTATATATATATATATATATATATATATATATATATATATATTTCCAAAATGCCCCAAATGGACAAATGTAGAATAGATAGTCTCATTCCAAAAGGGAAGAAATTGGTCATGATGAAGGAGTCACCAGCTCAAGAAAGATTAGAATATAGCTGGTAATATTTTGCTGAGTTCAAGGAATGAGGATAATTCTTCCTGGCTCAAGGCTTTCCTTAAGGATCATGACAACTCTGTCATCTGCCTCTGTGGCCACTGTCTCAGCATCAGCGCTGTTGCCCCTGATACCCATCGAGCCTCTGTCTGCACTTGCCCCATCAGTTCCACCAGCTCCTGCGGCTTTTTTTTCACAGAAGTTTGCTATTGGCACCTGCCTGCTTTCTTGTCTGCTTGCTTGCTTCTTCTCTTACCCTCTACTTTGATCCAGGATAGTCTCACTTTAAGGAAGTCTTAGTTCAAAAAAGAATCTTTCTCTAAACAATGTCACGTGCATAGATTGGCTACAAGTTGTCTTGTGTGGTGCAAGAAGGGACAGAGTAATCTTTCAAATCACTACATGTTTACCAGTGAAACACTTTTGGGAGCTGTAAAGGACAAACAAAGACTAACATTTCCTCTAGGTCATTGTGTTTTATAGCATCAATGCACTTAATAAACACTTAACAATTCTAAAAATAAGAAATTTATTTGTGATCAGTGCTTAAAATTTTGCTAGATATTTGTTAAATAATGATGTTAATCTAAATTTTAAAAATTACTATGTTGCATTAATACAACCTCATGTTCTCACAGTTTTTAAAATGTGAATCTAGAATCTGTTTAGCAAATTTTAATTGTCCCTGCTAGCAAAATTCTAATTATACAGAAAACAAATGAGCCTGTGTAGGACGTGAAATATTTGTATAGTAAAAACTGGTTGTAACTATTGGTAATCACAGATAAATATTGTTTATAAGCCTATATTGGAATTAGCTCAATTTACCCCCATGGTCAATTACATAGTCAAATATATTCTTGATGGGACTTGTGTAATGGGCCATCATTCTTTCAAGAACAAAATTGTTTCCTATTCTTGCAATTTGATAATAAGTAATAAACATGTAATATATCAATTTACAAAGTCAATTATACAATCACGAAGAGTGCCAACAGCAATAACTGGAATACTCGGTACTGTATTTACTTTCGTATACTTCACGTTCCCTAAGGCACCAGGTCTGGCATTTTTCCTACTTTCTCAATTTTCTTTGCATAATTTTCCACTTGGTGGACTGCCATTGTCAACAGCAACACTCTTCAACTTCTGGGGGCTTGGTAAGAGCAGTTGAAGAGATGAGAACTGTGTTTAATTAAATCCTAGTTGCCGAATGCAAATGCAAAAGTGCTTAATTATTCAACATTGCTGGTGATGAAAGTCACAGAAGAGGCTCCAGAAGAAATTTGGTTCTCATGATCTCTGAGATATCATCTTGAAAAATATGTCACTTTACTTTTTCATTCCTTTAAATTAAAAAAAGTGCTTATAAAGAAATGTCAGTGGAAGTATGCATAGCCCATAAAATACTGTGCTAAATAATTAAAGCTGCTGAAAAGATATATAACACAATAATGTGTATAAATAGATAATGTCGTTTTATAATTATGCATAGGTTATACTTCAGGAAAACATCTGCAGGATTTAGAATTCACATATATTTAATGGAAATATTTGCGTACAAGCAAAAGACGAACAGGGAAGATTAATTTAAATTTGAGGACAAAAAATATTCCATATTAAAATTTTATTTTATGCATCTTTCAAAACTTGTTTATTTTTTAAGTTTAATTTTTAAATTTACATTAAATATGGATTCAAAAGGATGGAATTCATTCATTCAATAATTGTAACCACTATAGCAGCTTATGAAGTATTTGAGTAAATATGAACTAAATGTCTATTCTAAAGGCTTGCTGCTAAGTTACTAGTTAAATAAGTACAGATATATTTGACACATACTGTGGCATTACCAACATATTCCTTCAAGGTGTGTCAATCCAAAAGATAATACTTTGTATATTCTTTTCTCATTTTACATATTTTATGCAATGCATAAGCATCTTTTGTTTTTTAAATCGTTTAGATTGATATTATTGGCCATATTGCTGCTAGCATATGGATAAGGTGGCATTTCAACTTTCCTCTTAAAGTAGGTAACCACAAATAAGTGAAATTTTATACAGACGTGGCCATCCACAGATGTGGATATAGGAAAATCTTCGTTTGCCTCCCAGCATTTATTCACCATATAAATCTACTAGCACATTCTTATATGTTATGTAAATAAGATGTGGAATTCCAATAGTGTATCAGTGTTCTATAGCAGATGGTACACTGAGATTTACCACACCATTACATTTAATGGGTTTGAATTCATTTGGATTTCTTGATGTTCTCTCTGTCCTTCTCATAGCAGCAAGGCTGCCAATGTTCCTGTTTATATATGATTTGAGAGAGTGCTTAAAGAAGAAAAACTCCTATATTCCAGAAATATGAGTATCTTATGTCAAAATTTAAAGTGTATATGTATTGGATTTTTGAGGATTTATATTCCCTGAGAGGAAAAGATTGTTAATGAATATTCAACAAAATACTTGCAGTCATTACACTCTAAGATTTTTATAAAATGGAAATGCTCAATTAACTATTGTAGTGCTAGTCAGGGAAATTCACTTTAAAAACAAAAGTAGAGTTTTCGTCCAGATAAAACATGAATGAAGTTGTTTTAAAAACCCTTAATCTAGGGACCGGGGAGATGGCTCAGTGGAATAAGCGCTTCCCTGGCAAGCGCAAGGGCCTGAGTTCAATCCCTGGTTCCGGAAAAAACAAAAACAACAACAACAAAAACCCTTAATCTGTGAATACAAATACTTAGGAAATTATGTACTTTAGTTACATTAAGCAAGAATGTTTACAACTATAGCTGTTAAAAATTATATAGAAGTTGGTTCACAACTTTCTTTAGATTGATAAATTATATCCCTCAAAGAGTTTTATTGAAGAAGGATTAGATTTTAGTGAAACCTGAAAAGGATACATGAACCATGTGGATAATCTTTGAATTTGCTCTACATAGGATCAGTGTGAGTGTTGATGTTGCTCTAATCAGTTACAAAAGTTACTATGGAGGGACATAGAATAAAGCAAGAATAATGAATTCAATATTATAAAGAGAGTCTAAATAAATTTCTATGCAATGATTTTTCTCAAATTATCTCTATCAAAATCATCTATGAAACATTCTTAATGAAGATGCCCAGGCTTTGTTCCAGACTCACTAAAACCAAAATCTATGAGAGTAGAACTCGGGTATCAAAGCACTGACTTTAACTTGGAAACTAGTATCTTCTTTCCAGATCCATTTTAATACCACAAAGGCTAACAAAATAAGCAAAGAAACCTCTAGAACTCTGTTATCGATTATTATACACACTTAAAGAGACGGTCCACATTCACAGTCAGTATCCAAAGTAGATTCCCTGGCCACAGTTGGGGAAAAAGGTGAACCCAAAGGCGGGAGATAAGAAGCCGGGGAAGTTGAAGTGAGCTGGAGCTGCCAGAGGATCTGAAGAAGAAGCAGAAAAACCTTGAAAACTAAGACTGTTTCTTCCAGTAATGGAGGGAAAAGTTCCAGTCGCAGCGCTGAGAAGCGATCACCTGAAGAAGAAGCTGCAGACCTCCCAACAAGGCCTACAATGATCTCCAAGTTTGGATTTGCCATAGGTAGTCAGACAACAAAGAAAGCATCAGCTATGTCTATCCAGCTTTGATCAATTAGGCCTAAGGAAACTGTTCCAACTCTTGCTCCAAAAACTCTTCCAGTAGTAGCTGCTTTTAATGAAGAGAAGACAGTGAACCAGAGGAAATGCCTCCAGAAGCAAAGATGAGGATGAAGAATATTGGAAGGGAAGCACCAACATCAGCAGGACCAAACTCTTTCCATAAAGGAAAGCATGGGTTTTCTGATAACCAGAAGCTATGGGAACAAAATATAAAGTCTCATCTTGGAAACGTCCATGACCAAATGATGTGTTTTGAATCAGGTGTGAAGTGGGTGTAAAGTTAAAAGGAACAGTTTCCTTGTTTAAAGAATGGCATAAGATAATCTTTAGAGTCACTTTTGCTTTTGCTTTTTCATTTTTCTTTTTAAGACTGAGTGGTATACTAATAAGTGAGAGTTTGAAATTAGAGGTAATTTATGTTTTATATACATATTTCAAGACATTTGCTAATTTTGTAGTTTTCATATGATTAGTTGCCAAAGGTTACAGGTAATAAAAGAAATCAGCAATGGTACCTTTTTGTGAATTGCATATTTTTTAGACCCAACTATTAGCACATTAAGAGGGAGGCAAAAAGGTACTGTCTATAACTTTTTTTAGACAGTAAAAGTTACTATCTACAATTGCAAGCAGTTGTCCCTGAATTAACTTTCTCGTTCCCGAAACTGACTCCCAGGAACAGCCTTGGAGAAAAGGGAAGGGTGTTGTCATATCAGAGAGAAGGCATTGCTTGGCTATTTGCTGGAAGTAAACCTACATGAAATTGGACAGCATGTTTTCCCTCTGGAATTTGTTTTGTTTCAAGTGGCTGCATGTTAGGCACTGCATTGTTGTCAGTGGACACAGATGCCTAGCTCTTCTACAGAAAGTAATTTTTAAAAAAAATTTATGTGAAGTATCAAATATTTGAAGTAGGTCATTTCATTTAATAATCTTGTCTACCTTCATCAGTCTTCAAAGAACAGCCATTTGCTACCTAAGTAAATTAGTATTTTGAAAGTGCTTCTCTTGGTTTTTGTTTATTAGCTAGTTCCTGTAAGCATTTCCACCAGAACTTGAGGCAAATCATAAGGAAGCTGTTTCTTTTATAATACAGACCACCACCAAAAATTTAAATGTACATAATGCTTAAGTATTTGGCTGTGTTTTAGTTTTTAAAAGGTATAAACACCAAAAAAATTAACATTGTATGAAGATGCAAAACACTAAGATGAATTTTCTGTAACTTTGTCAATGAATTTATGTTACTAGGTTGTTAAATCCAATTTGAATTGAATTCAGTACAGAATTTATTAGAACAGTTAATATGGTCTACTTTAAATGTACACATATTGACCAGTGAAGCATGTTGTAGGTACTGAAAATGAAAGAAAATACATCTTGAAACACATTTTATTGAATAGCTCATCACATTTACTCTTAAATTTGTGTATTGTAAGCTATTTGTTTTGTATTCATGTATTGCATATGGAAATTCTAATGTGACAGTTAAACACATCTTTAAAAGCATAGTCACAGGCAAAAGAAAAATGATACAATTATTTCCTTCAGAACCCTTACAGTGTTAAATTTTGAGGCAGCTTCAGACTATTTTATTGGTGGTAGTTACTTGTTGATCTTTTTTTAACAGATAATAACTACAGAGAAGAAACCTATGCATATGCCTGATGAAATTGTTTTTAGATTAAGTGCCAAGTAAAACAATCAAATGTATATAGAACTACTAGATCTTACATGTTTTAATTATATCAAGATACACAAATTTATCTTTAGCTTACTTTTATGTAGTCAAACTTGACTCATTTTTGTCCATTTTACTGTTTGTTAGAATACCATCCCTCTCCTACATACTCCTTTCTTGACCCAAGGGAAATACTAGTGGAAGATCAAGATGAGAGAGAGAAATGACTGAGATGAATGTCTTTACTAAAATAACCAATAAATTTTGTCAAACTCAATAAATAGATTGTCCAAATTTACATTAGTTTTCCCTCCCTCATGCTGTGATGATGAACTCTATCAGTTAGCTCCCTACACTACAAATGAGGCTGACCTCACTATGTCACAAGATGGTTAATGCATTCAATGAGCTAATATTTTTAAAGGAATTAGTATCCAGTACATAGCAAAATGCATAAAAGTTTTCAAAAAAATAATAAAACATGCAAATGTTTACTGGAATTATCTGGGAATCATTAACATTTCCAGGGTTTCTATTAAAAAAACTATTTGCAAAATATATGAGCATTGAACATAGAACACAATATTTTCTGTTTCATAATAATTAATAGAAGACAAAATGCATTGTAGACTTTTTGCTTTCATCATCACTAAAACTTTGTAACAAATACTTTTTAACATTTTCAGAATCAGCTTCTAATGCTACTCTAGATGAAACATTCTTTAATTCTCTTTCATAGTGCCCTGTAGTGTCTGGTGACATACACACTCTTGTGAATGGTGAACACGTTTTATTAACTAAAATAAGATGAAGCTTAAATGCAGCATTTTGGTGCATGTATGCATGTGCTATTTGCAGGAAATAATTTCAGTAATACAGTTTAGCAGTCCGTTCAAAGTGACACTGCAGAGACAGTATTCCGGGCACTTTGTTTTCAGTTCATTTGTGGCACATTAGACTCCTTTGGCAGCAGTTCTAAAGTCACATTCGTTTATAGGCACTTCAGAGGCAGGCACACAATGTCCCCTAATTGCATCACAATGGCTTGCCTTCGCCATGTGCTTATTGATTCTTTGTTCTTAGAAGGCTTTTCAATTATTATCTGTAAACTTCTTGGATTTCCAGTCATTCATCAACATTGAGAATTACAGAAGCTGAGTGCCGAAGATGGATAGAACCTAATTATAGTTCCATTGATTCATACCTGGCTTTTTACCTAATGAAAGTTAATTCCAGCAATGAGCTACATGTTTAATGCATGAGGATGCCACCAGCATTTTACACACTTCAATATTATGATCCTGAAGTTTACATACATCCCATCCGAGCCAGCTGACGAGGTCTTCTGTATTGGAAGCAATATTTCTGGGCACTTCCCAGTTGTACTTGCAGCATTATTCACGCAGGCTTCCAGGAAGTCTAATTACTTCTTCAAATTGGCCTGAAAAGCATTTAGACAGTGGGGCTTTCCATTGGCCCAGAAGTCATTTGATCTCTTTATGACTTCCTAGAGCCAGCAGCAGCCATTGCAGATTGGCTCTGACTGTGAAACAGGCAATGGTGCATCTGTTTTTTGGTTTGTTTTTTAATGAGAAAAACACTTTCTAAGAAGGCAAACTTCATATCCTTACTTATGTAAGAGTTATGTACAATCCTTTATAATATGTAAATGAGCGTACCTCTGGGAATGAAAAGTTTGTTGAATCTAATTGGGGAACTAGTATCTTGTTTCCAGATCCATTTTAATACCATAACATATTTTGATTGTGGCATATGTTCATATGTAGGGATAGAGGACAACAAAAGATTTTGCAAGTTTAATCAGATTGACATATATAAAATTTATTGTTAATTTCAGAAGTAACAAATCATGCTTAACTGGTGACAAATAAAACTGAAATTAATGCTGTATGATGTGATCATTCCTTTCTGGATCCTTACCAAAAAAACCCATCTCATTTGTTTCAAATTAATAGACCAATATGTTAATATCTTTATAAATATAAATATTCCTACATTGTAAGTACTTATAGAGGGAACATTTAAAAATAATTTATTTCATATTGTTGTATATACTTTTGTGGTATGTATTAATCTTAAATAAAATTATGGCATACTTTCATGAAATTGGGAATGATTCAGCAATACAATTAGAAAGATATACAAAATATTTTGTGTATTTAATTTTTTCCCACTCTCACAATGTAGAAAATGCCATTCCAAACAATTTGTGGAAAACATTTACTTAAGTTTATCTAGTATAAATTCTATTTTCTTTGAGATTTGATATAATTTAAATGTCTTTAAAATACTCTGAAATTATCCTTCAACCAGCTATTGGTAATAAATCCATTCAAATAATGAGCCTAATAATTTCTTTATCTGTTTATGAAATTTACTCAAATATAAAAACAGAACATAAAACAATTTTTAAATTATCGTTAT
>NW_004524604.1:13504324-13505545 GCF_000260255.1 Octodon degus | reverse complement strand
AGAAAAAGAAAAATGTATTTTCCAGGGGAGCATTATGTATATAAACCTTCTATCCCATGCAATTTTTAGTTCTTTCATATTATTTACAAATTCATTCAAATAAGAAATTATATCATTACTTGATTTAAGAAATAATTACTGAATGCCACCATATTCTATGCAATGCATTAGCTACTATTACTACATTAATAAAAGCCCAAGTTGCTATTTTTACTGTACTTATGGGGGAAGCAATTGTCAAAGCAGGAAATCAAAAAAGTATAATTATAATCTAGGTTCTGTGCTGTGGAAAGAAGTTCTAGAGTGAATCAGGAACAGTTAAAATCATTCCATTCCCCAATTCCTTGAGCTCAAAGTGGTAAAACATTCATGTTACTCATTACAAAGAATTAGATAGAAATAATATGAGATGAGACAGGGAGTTGAGTAAGGACATGCTCAGAGCAGGGTATTCTAAAGAGCACGCTAGCCTCTAGGTACAGCGTGAATCAGTGGAAGAGGAAAGGCCGAGGTGGAGCGCCTGAGTGCTGCTGGGATAGGTCAGGCAGAAGCCAGGGAGGGCTCTGAGCACTGCGGTGAGAGCTAAGGAAATAAGCAGACAGAAAAAAAATATTAAAAGGAAAAGTTGAATATAAAGAATAAGTGGGAAAAGATGAAGAAAGAGCTGTGCCGGTGCCCACCCTCCTCGGGCGCTCTGAGATGGCAATTGAGACGGAGCGTGGTAGTGTGCCCATAATCCCAGCGTTTGGTAGGCTGAAAACAGGAGGATCACTAAGAGTCTGATCTATTAGTGAGACCCTAAACACCGTGTAGACACTTCCCTAACAAAAAAAAAAAAAAAAAAAAAAGATAAATCAGCTAGAATTCCTAGGATTCTAGATGACTAATTGCATGGCTATGCTATCATTAATTGATATATAGAAATGGCAGTAGACTAAAAAGAGAGATGAAAAATTATATTTCAATATTGAGAAAATTCAATTTATGAATCTTTAAAATATTCAAGTAGAGATGTAAAGGATAGATGAAGGATAGAGATGTGAAGAGGTGAGATAAAATCTAGGCTTAAATTTTAAGGTTAGCCATTTAGAGATCACAGTAGAAATCTAGTATACATGTTGTGCTATATTCGTAAATTATCATATACAAAACAAATAATTTGTCAATGGTAAGTTAGTGTAAATATAAAGATAGAAATCAAACCTACTTTATGGTAGTTTC
>NW_004524604.1:13501312-13503776 GCF_000260255.1 Octodon degus | reverse complement strand
GTGATTCCTAGGCAATCTCTTGCTTTTGTACTACACCAACTGTTAAGTCTTACCTTTAAATCGAAATGGGTAGGATATCAACCACTGTTGATCAACTATTCTTTTGTGAAAATCTGTTACATATGTATTGTTGTACGTAACCCTGTTTCTGCCTTTGTTTTTGATTTTTGCTCTTGCTTTTGTTTTTACACTTCAAAGTAAAATGAAATTAATATTAAAAAAGAAACAGTTGGGAGAATGTTAAAAAGAATTAAAGAAACTCATGTTCATTTCATCCTGAAAAATCATATGAACTGAAAAATAAAAGGATACAACAACAGAAGATGAGTAGAGAGAGTCTGACCTTCCAGTTTTTGGCTTAATTCTGAAGAAGAGAAGTATAGGAAGCCCCTCCTGGTCCTCATCTCAGTCCAAGAAGTCTATATTTGTAACCCCTAAAATATATTTTTAGAATCCTACCAAATTAATTCTAATCTATGACTCCCAGTGCAACCCATGGCAAAAATAAAGACACTAAGCATATTTATAATTATGGGGAGCCAAAGGACACTAAGTCCAACCATGAAGATGACTTTCCAGAACAGAGAGGCCAACCCAGGACCACACCTGGGTTTTATTCAGTTACAAAGGAGGAGTGGTTTGAGGATGAATGACTGAGAATTGTGGGAAGTAGGTGCATACTATGAGCTGAGCTAGGTAGGTGGCCTACATTTACCTCTGTCATATGCAGAGAGAAGGATATCGAGAAAAAGTAATTTGCATTATACTATTGAGATAGTATCTAATGCTTTGGGGTCCAGTGCTTCAGCTCTGATATGTAATATTTCAAGCCCCAGGAAGTTAGAGCCTCTATCTCAAGGTTTGATTCCAGCAGACAGTATGATGCACTGGCTTTTCATCCTGTCTCCACCTGGCTCATATTGAAGAGCAGCAGGTGTGGGTTGTCAGGGAAACATGCAAACCATCTTCAAAGACTACTCCCAGCACCTTGGCTAGACCAATGTGCATTGTTTAAGGCCAATTGAAAGGATAAAGAGAAGTCTTAGACAGCTCTTTACATATCAATACAAGGAAATAGTGTCAGGCTCAGCCAAAAAAGAAGAGCTGCTCAGGTGGTCCTCAACAGAGAAGAGGTATTATATTTAAAATAAAAAGGTAATAGAAACAAAAAGGGAAATAGTAAAATTCAGGGATTTTTCCTTTTCTGTTATCTTCTCTACTTTTTTTCTCAAAACCTGTCCCTTCTTCAACTTGCAGGAAAATCTGTAGCAAGAGAAGTTGGAACCAGGGTACAACTGAAAAGAGGAACCAATGGAAGACTATTTCATCCATTCCAAGAATAAAAAACAGATTCTCTCAGGCTCCTCTGGTACCAGGTGTATAGCAGAGACCTGGAGGTGTGAAGGGCGCTGGCTAACAAGTGATGAAGTATACTTGGAAAGTGAATCAGAATATAACATATTATAAAATACAAAATATTACAGAAGATGCCATACTGTCAGATAAAATACAGTTTAAAATATTAATTAAAATGTTGTTTTTATTCCCTTAAAATTTCCTTTCAGATTTAAGACAGAAAAAATGTTGAGACTTTAAAACTAGGATGGCAAAAGCTTGAGCTATTGGAGAAACAAAGTTAAGACTTTAAACCAATATTATTTGAAATGAATTAAGCAAAATAATCCAATATAGTCTAGTAGTCTATAATAGTAGTGGGTTATCCATGGAACTGGCAATGTCTGAAGTTGCTGACTTGAGCCTTTTACAGCTCAGCATATTAATATGGCTTTACTTTTTATAATTTTCTGCTGGATACTTAAGACCAAGATAAAGCAAGACCTATATAATAAAAAATTCAACTTTTGTATGACAAGGTCAGTCAAATTCCTTCAGGATTTATCCTGAAACCTTGTAGAGCAGTGTGTAGATCTTTTGTCCATGTCAGTCATCTGGATGAGTCACAACCATTGCTTAACCAGTTTGCACTCTGTGAAAGCCTGAGAGAAAGTTTTCTCTGCATGTGACTCTCCTTAGGCACACTCTACATCATTGATAAGTTTCTTCTTTGGCCCCATAATCTCTTTGGTCAGAAAATTTGGGACACAACTGAGTTACATGATGTTACAGTGCAGGTTCTCAAATGTCCTGAGACTTAGTTGACCTTGGAAGGCTAGGGCCAAGCTGTTGGCTTTCCTTGCGGCCCTCCTTTTTCTCTAATTTTTGGTCTGAAAACTTAGATTGTTAACCCCCCCAGAAGAGAAGCTTATTGTTATTACCATACAACCTAGGCTGTTGAGCTTAACCTCACTATCTGTCTGAATATCAAACATCTTAGGCATAGCATGGAACAGGTATTCTTCATATAGTATTCATATATTAAACTTTAAGTCCCTACAGAATATGACAAAAAATTTTAGAAAATTAGACTATATTTAAAAAATAGGAATAAAGAATTATATGTTTA
>NW_004524604.1:13498115-13500356 GCF_000260255.1 Octodon degus | reverse complement strand
GATGGCTAGTGATGTGGAGCATTTTTTCAAATACTTATTCACTTTAATTTCATCCTCTAAGAAGTGTGTATTCATCTCGGATGCCCATTTCTGGATTGGGTCTTTAAATTTTGGGGCCTTAATATTTTTTAGTTCTTTATAAATTCTAGAGAGCAGACCTTTGTCTGAGTATTTATTTTTGAAGATTTTTTCCAAATTTGTGGGTTGTCCTTTCACTTTATTGGTAATTTCTTTTGATGTGCAAAACTTCTCAATAAAAGCAGGTCCCAGTTGTTAATTATTTCAAGTTTTTTTTCCTTGTGATCTGATTTTTGTTCATGAACTCTTTGCCTACGCCTATGTCTTCAAGAGTTCCTCCTACTTTCTGTCCCAGGATATTTAGTGTTTCTGTTTTAATGTTTAGATCTTTAATCTGTTTTGACTTTAGCTTAGTGCATGGTGATAGATCTGGGTCAAATTTTAATTTTAGGCATGTTGAAAGCCAGTTTTTCCAGCACCATTTGTTAAAGAGGCTATCTTTCTTCCATTGAGTATGTTTTGCCCCTTTGTCAAAGAAAAGGTAGCTGAGTGTGTTTGTAGTGGCTTCAGTGTGTTCTAATCTATTCCATTCATTCTCAGGTCTATTTCATTGCCAGTGCTATGTTCTTATTAGATTTAACTCTGGCTTTAGATAAAAGAAATGTTCATATATAGAATACTTTGATGTGAGTTAACTATAGTAGTTTCCTAGAGAAAAGATGTCTTATTCTTTTTGTGCAGCAGGTGTATGCATGTCTTAGGCAAGTGTAAAATAATTTAACTCTGTGTTTTATTACATTGTTTAAATATGCATTTTATACTCTAAAGACAAATATTGTGTGCACTTCTTGGGTTCCTGTTTCTAAAACCTTCTGATCCCTGCTTTCTTCTATGTTGTCTGTACATGTTTAGTATGATTAAGAATAAAGTAAAAAAGTGTTTTCCTGAAAATAAGAACACATTAAAAACCATGTTGTCACTTAGATAAATAAAATAATATTTTGCATCAACAAATTCAATATACTCATTTTATTATCTGCCTAACATGATATCTATATTCACTTTTATTTGTAAAACACTATTTCATGTTCTATACATTTGTGTTAGTTTTTTAATTAAAAAAAGAGTAAGGGCCACTAAAAAGAAAGAATAAATTATTTTGCAATAATAGTAACAATTGCTAGTAAAACCCAGACTCTATGTTTGTTTAATGTATTTCTATGTAATAATAAATTTATTATTTACATGTTAGTAAATCTGTGATAAAGTTATGATTCTCTGTGCTTTACATTTTATTTTATTTTTTTCTTTATTTTATTTTATTTTTTTAACCGTGGATTGAACTCAGTACTTTGCACTTGCCAAGTAGGTGTTTATGCCACTGAGCTATCTCACCAGCTCTCTGTGATTTAGAGCTAAGGAAATGTGTGACAAAGACTCTGAGTTGTTTGGCCAAGGTAGATAAATTTAAAAAGTCAAAGAGATTTTAAATTTCAGTTCTTAATTCCTAAATGGCATGGTTTCAGCTTGTGATCCACTGCAATGAAGTTTCCACATATACTTTGCACCTCTTTCCATTACTTCACCCATGCCAGTCATCTTCCAGTACCTATTATTTATACCTCTTTCATCTCTACTAATGCTGCATTCTTCACTCTAAATTGTGCTGTCATCATATTTTCCCTTGATTTTTGTCTTATTTCTTCAGTCTCTTAAATTTCTAATTGTTTTTATATTCACGTGTCAGAATCTCCTTTCTGATATTTTTTCATTAAAAAAAACGCTCAACAAACAGGAATGCATGAGAACTTCTTCATCCTGATAGGAATAGACAGAAACTTTGCCACCATGACAGTGGCATAAACAAAAATCCCATTGGTAAACATGAGACTTGATGGGATCATGAAAAATACTACCAGAATGTCTTCCCTTATCTTCTCATTAGTCTCATTATAAGTTTAGGCAGGACTATTACAGAAGTGAAACAGAAGATACCCATTTTACAAAATAAAAATGTAACTATAAAATATTTGTAGATGGCATGGTCTTGTGCCTATGAAATCCTAAAGTAAATAATAAAAAACTCACACACAAATTTGAAAAGATTTTAAACAATGTCAATGTTTTAAAAACTCATGGTGTTTTTATATACTCACAATGAACATTCTAAACATAAAATGAATAAAATAATTTAACAATACTCTCAGAAAAAAGGTATATGGT
>NW_004524604.1:13491648-13497420 GCF_000260255.1 Octodon degus | reverse complement strand
AATGTCATGCAAAAAATTTGTGAGCAATAAATATCTTAGGTGCGTTGGTTATACATTGGAAAAAGGTAGAGAGAGTGAATAAATGAAAAGTAAACAATGATGCAACCAGTAAATTAGTGTTACAATCTTTTTAAGATTCTTAGTCCCATGTTATAGCTGCATCATCAGGTTCTCATGTACAAATAATAGAATCTGCTGTCGTTAGTTTAGACCAAGAAGAAATTTTTAAAAGTACTTTATCTCACAGAATTTCAAAAAGTAACTGAGAGCCACATTCTTTGTTTCTCTTGATAGAAACAAAGCCTTAACACATTGCAGATACATGCAGAGAAAATGCCACTGGTACCCTCCAGCTGCTGAGCACTTGTAGACTCATGGATAACTTAAAAACTTTGTTAATGTCACTGCCTGAAGAGATGGACCTAAGTTTTACCTAGATTTTATATTATTTACATATGTACCTTCCTCACATTCACTGTAAATACCTCTTCTTTGAGAGTCTATTGCTTGTGAAATGTCAAGCATGTTTAATAAGGCATATAATAGCTCTAGTCATTCATCAATGGTCACAGAGTCACATTTAGGTATAACTTTAAAGGTGTCATAGAACTTACATTTATTGTTCTGAATAAACATTAGTCTCATGAAAAGTGATGTACTCTGGTAAAGTCTTGTAATGATCCACTAGCTAGAAACACTGTCATTAGCCATGATGAAAGTGTCTGTCGATTTCCATGTCAATGCACATTGCCCGCATGACAATACTCCACAGAAATGGGAATTTACCCTCCATGGCTTTATATGTCTCAACATGCACTCAACCAGACCAAGAGCATGCCAAGCGCTTGTTGGCTCTCAGTGCTGACTTTGCAAAGGGGTGGACCGAGATAGATGACAATTCAAGTTAAAGATGAGTGCAGTGGACTTTAAGCAGTATTACTTGTCAGTCACTGAATGGGAAAAAAATGTGACAAAAAATGACCTTCAATGGAAGAATCAAATAATTTAACTTTAATATCATTGGTCTTAGAAAAAAATCCTGACTTAGTTTTCCTTTTATGATTATCTGATACAAATTCATTGTTGCTCACTGCAGCAAAATAAGGTAAATATATTTGCTAGTCTTACTCAAAGTGAAAGCTAAAGAAAAAAAAGAACTTGAAATAACAAAATGAGCATGGAAGTGGCATTCTCATAAAACATTTAGCTTCTACAGAGATTCAGTTTTATCAGATCTAATATACAGAAACTGAAATATGCCATGTAGTGGTTGCGTTATATTTTTGTTCTGTAAAATATTTTATGCATTCTCTGCAGAAATAATGCAGGCATTATACCAGTCATTTAACAGATAAGAAAACTCATTAAAAAACCAAATTAAGAAATTCAACTAAAAGGCATAGAAAAACAATTGAAATGTCCTATGCTACAGTTATAATTTTCTATGAATTGGATGGTAGTGGTGGTGGCATAAATTGATGAAAACTGTGAAATTATAATTTATACAGAGCTACAATAGCAATATTGAAGAAAGCAAGCTAAATTTTAATATCAGATTAAATCTTCCAGATCCAAAATGTACACTAGATATTGTAGAATTGAAAGAAACTATTTTGGAGAAAAAAGAAACTGGGATTGGAAAGGAAAAAAAGAAAGAAAAGTGATATAATAGTTAAGATAATTATACAACTAATTTTACTTCATTCACTTAAAAAATGTTTATACTAATACAGCTAGAGAAATTAAATGCTTGTATTTTATACTCCAAGGAACTAATTTAAAGACAACAGTACTCAATGTATTAATCACTATAACTCTATTTTTTGCTTTGAAATTTAGTTTCAATTTTTTCTCTTTAAAATAAATTTAAAACCCTTTTCTTTACAAAATCATAAATTCTATGAGTCTTAAAAGATCTATTTATGGCTATATATTGTATTCATTTATCAAACAGTCTGAAGCATTTCAATCATTTGCAATTGTTCATGATAACATTAATCTGTAACAAAACAAGGGAAGCCTGAGTCTCTGGTATATTTGAGAATTGGAACCAATATCAATTAGAGTTGTAAGTAACAAAAATAAACATATCTTATTAAGAACATTTCTATTTTGGAAAAGAGTAGCTGAAACAGCATCTTTGCTATCACAATATGACTTGTTATTCTGCTGTCAGTGTCATCACATAGCGAGTGCACTTATGCAATAAGTATGCTAACAGATCAGTTATCTAAAATAAGCTACAAGAAAATCTGCCCATCTCCATTCTATGTTTGTCAAGTGGAGAAAGTAAAGCTATAAATAACAAATTCTAGGAGGTGAAAATAAACCTATCTTTTTTTTTTTAATTTAAAGGGGACTCAGAGCTGGAAGGAGGGAGAGGGACTGAAGAAAAGGTATTGAAATGTGTTACATACATGCACTATCTCTCTACAAAGAATATTATCATCATGCAATAAAAATATGTAATATTTAAAAAGTGAAAATTGGAAAAAAGAAAAATAACTCTAATAGGAAAGTTAGTATAATTTCATGTAATTCATGTTCAGGTTGTCAGCTTAATTTAATTATCCATTTAATAGCTAAAGATAAAAGAACATACGATGAGCATGAATGTTATATCTGCATTATATATTTTATCTATGACATTTCTCATAGGAATTAAATTTTAAAATAATGTGAAATGTAGATATCTATGAAAATGAATTAATCAAAAATCTAGTATTAAAACAATATATATTCTATTATCAATTTTTACTTGAAAACATGCATGGGCCATCAGCCCAGCAGCCAAGCAGTGGGGTTCAGTCACAAGCCTATTTTGGCAGGTCACAGCCAGAAGCAGCTGCTTAGGCCAGCAGCCAGACCCAAGCCATGCCCAGATGCTTGAGTTCAAATTTGAAAATACTATGCAGTGAGCTATGATGTACTGCTAGGGCGAGCAGGAACCAGGCTGAGACAAAGACAAAGCTGAGGGATTCTCTATGCATGGAAATGACAGGGTTTAAGTTGAGTGAACCATTCTGCCTGGAAGACTCCAGGTAAATAAAGGGGTGGGGACCGAACCAGAACTCAGGATAACTATATAAATACAAATTCAGAATTTTCAATCTGCTCTGTTATATAGCTATAATGTTTGTTCCTATGATTTAAAGAACAAAAGGATTAGTTACAAAAGTTTGTCGAATTTTACATTTCACTACCTGTTATTAGTATTGGTAATTGTACTACTGTAATATAGTATACCATATCCACCTTACCACATGTTCTTCTTTGGTTAATAATATTGGGAGGAGTTTGGATAATAGCCTCACCAGAGCGCTATACCCAAAGACGGTATAAATATCTCACTCTCAATCAATAGAGAAGGAAAAAAATCTAAGGACACAAACAAAACGAATCCAGGCATGATGGACGATGCCTGTTATCCTAGTGCTGCGGAGGCTGACACAGGAGGATCAGAACAGGTCTGAGCTTCATAGGAGACCCTGTAGCAAATACACTAAAAAATTAAAAAGGCTTAAAAAAAAGAATATCTGACACAGGAGAGATATATAAAGAACAGACCCTTTGCAGAGAGGTTCTGATTGCAGTGATACACCTACCTGCTACCAAACTTTCAAAAAAAAAAAAAAAAGTATCACAGAAACCAAAATAAATAATTTTTTCTGAAACAGAAAATTACAAAAAGAAGGAACAAGATGCAATTTCAGGCCTCAAGCCCACTGAGAACAAACCCAACAGGCATCAGCATAGAAGAAATTGGAAGTCACACACCTGAAATCTCTGAAACAATAGCAATTGAAGTAAAGAAACAACTGCAGAAGGGTATAGATGAAATCAGAACAGAAATAATCTTCCAGGTAAAAAAAGAAATGATAAATATAATGAAAGAATTACTAAGCATTTCTAAAGAAGACACTGATAAAAAAAAACAGAAGAGTATAGAAAAATGATGGCCACTGAATGAGTAATATAAGAAAGAAATATAATGCATGAAGCAGATTCAAAGAGATATGCAGGAAATTAAAAACTCCATTAAAAGTTGAAAAAAATCCTTTGAATGAAACTAAAAGTAGATTGTTAACCTTGAAGACAATGTTGCAACTAGTGACCAGGAAAGGAAAAATCTATTAAAAACAAAGATCTAGGAAATGGTAATGTAACAGCTGTAAGGCAATGCAAGTATGAACAACAGAAGTGAAATAGACACCAATGACAAAGAAGGAGCCATACAGAGACAAATGACATGAAAAGAATATGGGCAAAAGTAATAACACAAAACTTCCCAAATATTAGGAAACAATCTGACATTCAGTTAACCAAGGCATATAGAACTCCAACTAATAGCAAACCAATTACACCTACAACAAATCATATAATAATTAAAATTCTGAAAAATAAGCATAAGAATAACATACTAATAGCCACTAGGGAAAAGGAAGAGATCACATTTAAGGGAAAAACTTATCAGAATAACAGCTGATTTCCCCTCACAAAACCATCAAGTCAAGAAGGGCATGGAATGAAGTACTGCAAGTCCTACAAAAAGACAAACTCCATCTAGACTGATACCCTGCAAAACTTTCTTTCAAGTTTAGTTGAGAAGAAAAATACTTCTTTAACAACAACAAAAATCCTGACAATGAAAACAACACTACAAAGAGTACTAAAACGTAGTAGAAAAGGATCAAAATGACAACAATTCAAAGAAAGACAACACAAAGAACCCAACAAACAAGGCAAACAATTAAACACAGGAAAAAAGGAGGGAACTCACAATAGGAAAATAACATGATAAACATAAGCCAATACATATCAATTATAGCCACCAATGTAAATAAATTCATCTCACCAATTAAAAGAAATATTGGCAGAGTGGATTAAGAAACAAAATCCAGCAATATGCTGTACACAAGAAACATGTTTAACTCATAAAGAAATTCATAGGATGAAAGTCACAGGATGGAAAACAATACTACATGCTCCATGACCTCAAAACAAGGCAGGAGTACCTATCCTGTTTGCAGAAAATCCAAAGCTAAGAGTGATCAAATGAGATAAAGAAGGTGACTACATACTGGTTAGGGGGAAAAATCAATAGGAAGAGTTAATAGTCACACATGTATGCACCAAATATGTGAGCACCCAAATACATAAGGTAAATTTCAAAGGACATGAAAAATTTAATAACCAATATCACAATCTGAGCAGGGTAACTTATCAACCCATCATCTCCAAGAGATAGCTCAAGAAGAAAATAATTGACAAAGCAGAACTGAAACTGAACCAATCCTTTGAACAAATGGACTTAGTGCACATATATAGTGTGTTCCATCTAACAAAATTGGAATACACATTCTTTTCGCCTGCACATGGGTTATTCTCTAAAATTGACCCCATACTAGTACAGAGATCATGGTTAAGTAAATGAAAGAAAACAGAAATTATCCCACGCATATTATCTAACCAGAGTTCAGTGAAACTGGAAATTAATGAAGAAAGAAACAAAATTCCATAAACATATAGAAATTAAATAACACTCTCCTCAGCAACCAATAGGTTATAGATGAAATTAAACAAGAAATTAACCAATATCTAAAATACAATGAAAATTTGAGCACAATTTATGCAAATTTATGAGCCGTAATAAAAAGCAGTTCTCAGAGGGAAATTTGTAGCGTTGAACTCACATATTATGAAAACAGAACAAGAACAAATAAATACCCTAATGTTGCACCTCAAGCTTTTAGAAAAAGAAGAGCAAACAAA
>NW_004524604.1:13473318-13489307 GCF_000260255.1 Octodon degus | reverse complement strand
CTAACTCTGTATACTGATGTCTACAATCTAAGCAACTACAACAAAGATAGCGATGTGCAATACAAAAATCATGGTTGAAATACCTCTCATCTTGTTCTAAATTTGTACCATTTCTAATGTCTTATCAATTATGCTCTCTTTAGAATAATTTTTTTAAAAAAGTAAAAACACAAGAAAAAAATTAAGGTTTAACAAAAGCAAGTGTTAATATTCAATTATTTGTCCAATATTGCATAGCTATATCTGTTGATCCAAGCAATGGATTTGATAATAAATTAGGTAATATAATAATCATTGTTAATTTGCTGTTCTTGTATTGAAAATCTATAACATATCTATTGTTGTATGTTACTGTTTGTTTCTGCTATTTATTTTTGCTTTTGTTTTTTCTCTTTAAAGTAAAATAAAAATAGAACGCATGCATATATTTATATAGATATGTCTACCCTTATCAAAATAATATACATTTATGCATATTATTGTCTCAATTATTTTCTCTAGAAACATTAAAGTTGAGGAGTCAAAAAGTTCTTTCTCTTCTGGATATACTCAAGTATTCATTGAAGTTTCTAATAAACATTTGTAACATTTGTAATCCGGCATTCAAAACTTTGCTTTAACAATTCTGTTTGACTTCATTAAAAACAAACTAGCCAACATTTGAGGATGCGTGCAACCAAAAGCATTTTCATTGTTTCTATTGAAGTTCACCTTTCATCTAGTGAAGATACAGACATTTCCATAAAAGTTCTCTAAATATGAAAGAATAAAGTAAAGTCACCTAATTTATCTCATATTCAAAAGTTTAGGAGTCGTACACGTAATCCAGGTCCCCTGCATAAACACTTGTGTAAATTTTGCATATTTCCTTGTCATCCCTCAATATTTTGTTAGAATTAAGGAAATCATGAAATAAATTAGTAAAAATTAAACTATAAAGTCAGTATTCAAGTGAAGTTTAAAAATTCACCTATGAAGATTGGTCATGCAAGGAAAGAAATATGAATAAACTTTTTTTAAAGGAATGAGCTGCTCATACTGGCAATAAAAGGATAGAGGTCAAATTTATGATGTCTAAAATTTATAGAAAATTGTAGACAATGCAAACTAATTTCTAGAGACAGAAAGCAAGTTGATATTTCCTGGGACATGACTTAGGGACAAAGAGGAGTGTGAGGGAAAAAAAATTAAAACTTCTGATGAAGCATTTTAGATAATAGATATTATTATTAATGATGATTACAATCATTTTCTTGATTGTAATAAGAGTTAAATGGACCATAGAATATTGTAATGAAGTTATTATTTCATTGAATATCCATAAAAAGCATTTACACACTTTGAAAATTTATTTAAAATTTTTTGACATTTCAAAGCAATGTGGTTTAGGCAGAAAAAAAATAAATGACCAGTAAAATTCAACACTGAAAATTTAATATTCATATAATCTATTTTCAAACAAGGATTTGGAAATGAAGAATCAGAAGATATCTAGAAATAAAAGACAGATGCAGTTCATTTTCTTAATGAGTAAGTAACATTACTGATTAGGGTAATATTTGTTTTGTTGTAGTTAGTTTTACATGTGAATTTTCAGTTCTGTTGAATCACAGAGGAAACAAAGATAATGTTGGGATTTGATTTGGGAGGGAGAATGCGGGAAGACATCCAGGACACAAATTCCCTGGATGACTGATGGCTAGATTACACCTGAGTGACTAAAATGTGAGCCTCTGTCTACCTCACTTTCTCATCACTGGGAAAAAGCATCCAGCACTTGCAGTTTAAATGCTTATTTTGCTTGGTTTGTACAGACCTTGGTTGAAGGTCTCTAAATTAGGTGGGATGAGGATGGCAGCGGAGCACAACAGAGGGAAAGCTGCTCAGCCTGGAGCATGCAGGGAGCCGAAGAGGATGGAGGGGTGAGGGACAAGCCTAGGGGGCCTTCTACCCAAGCTCCTATTTCTATCCGTCAGTGTAGTTTCTGAACTCTTCAGAAATGGCTGGATGCCCTGATAAGCACATCACCTTCTAAACATGCAACTTCAGAGGGCTTTTTTTTTTTTTTTGCATTGTCTCACAGTGCAGCTCTGACTTGTAGTGATCCTCCTGTTTTGTGCCTCCCCAGTGCTGGGATTACAGGTGTGCACTACCATGCGAGAACTCCATGCCCAGCTCAGAGTGCCTGACAGTGGGGCAAGCGCAGATGCGGTGCAAGGGATTGAACCCTGGCTCCTATACTTGCCTAAGCAAGCACTTAGTCTGCTGAGATATCTCACCAGTCCTGAGAGGGAAATTTTTGATCCAAACTATAACAACCTACAATGCAACCTGCTGGCAAGGAAACCCATTGCTTCAAGATTTAATCCATAAGTCTAATACAAAATGAAGTGATGGTTTGCTAAAATACAAAAACTCCAAAATGTGAAAATACTTTCTTCTGTAATCAAGTTAACTTTAATGAATAACTGAGCTAAAGAATAAAAAAATAGAACTTTAATTCTAAAGGAAGAAAAATAAAGGAAAATTACAATATGTTCTAGTTAAAACATTTGATTGACTTGTTTCTTATAAATTTATCCTTAAACAAATTATACTTGAATAATATAGTTGGAATTTCATCATTTTATTATAAAAATAAGAAAAAATAAAACAATATAAAAACAAGGTACTAGGAAAGTAACAGTAATGAATACATTGCATATTGTTATCTTTAGAATGGTTACTAAGGGTGCAAAATATGAGCATGGGATATTGTCAAAACAGTATCAGTACAAACCTTTCTTTTCAATGAACTAACACAAACTAGCAGTACTTCTATCTTAGCTTCCTTCTCTTCCTGCTACACTTACCACAGATTCTCCTTGAATTTGGACAGTTTATTCCTAAGTCATTATATTGTATTTTGTCTTACTTGTTTGTTCACCTTCTAATACTAGTAAGCCCTGATGTTTACACATATTGGTCTGATATATTTCCCTTATGAGTATGGTCTGAAGTGGATCCATTTACCCATAACAGTCTCAAGTTTATTATTTTTATGGTTGATTAGTATTCCATACATGAAAAATCACACATTTTTATATATTCCTTGATTGATGGAAATTTAGATTGTTTTTGCCTTTTACTTTTAAAAATGGTGCAGTTATAAACAAGCGCACATATTTCTGTAGTATTGTACTTCTAGTTCTTCTGTGCAGGTACCCTAAACGGGAATAGCTGAGTCAAATGGGATTTCTAATCTTAGTTCTTAAAACAAATCACACTGATTTCCACAGGGCTTACATAAGTCTGCAGACGCACCTACAGTTAAGAAGGATTCCTTTTTCTCTGCAGCCTCTCCAACATTGGTTCTTGGTAGCTTTCTTAAAGAAGAATTTCAGGATTGTTTTAATTTGCATCTCTTCAATGAATAGTGATGTTGAACATTTTTCATATGTTTATTTGCCATTGATATTTCTTCATGTTATAAGTGTGTATTCATCTCATATGCCCATTTATGACTGTGTTTTTGAATTTGGGGTCTGATTTTTTCAATTCTTTGTATTTGCTAGATAGAAGTCCTTTGAGAGACCACTGGCTATCTATCTATCTATCTATCTATCTATCTATCTATCTATCTATCTATCTATCTATCTATCCCATAGTTTGCCTTTTCATTCTTTTGGCAATTTCTTCTGGTTTTTGTTTTTGTTTTTTTTTTTTTTCGGAACCAGGGATTGAACTCAGGCCTTTGCGCTTGCCAGGGAAGCGCTTATTCTATTGAGCCATCTCCCTGGCCCTGATTTCTTCTGTTTTGCAAAATCTTTTCAGTAAGGTGAGATCCTAGTTGGTGATTCTTCACAGTATTTCCTGTGTGCTCTGGGTTTTATTTATGAAAACTCTGCCTACATCATTATCTTAAAGACTTCTACCTATTTTCTCTAATAGTAGATTTAGTGTTTCTGTTTTAGTATGTAGAGTCTTGATCCAGTTTGACTGTAATTTAGACAGCCGTGGGTCTAGTTTTTGTCTTTTCTATGTTTAAAGCCAATTTTTCCCACACCATTTATTAGAAACCCTTTTTCTAGGGAACATGTTGGGTCACTTTTCAAAGATAAGGTGTCTGAGTGTATTTGTAATTGTGTCAGCATCTTCTGTTTCCCTGTTCCTCATGTCTACTATTTTTACAAAACCATGCTGATTTTATCACAATAGCTGTGTAGTATAATTTTAGGTCAGGGATTATGATGCCTCCTGACTTACCTCTGTTGCCCAGAATTGCTTTTGTTGTTCAAGGCTTTTCTTGGTTCCAGACAAACTATAAGAATGTTCTCCCTACTTTTGTTTCATATACTAATGGTATTTTAATTGGCATTGCATTAACTCTGCATAACAATTTTGGAAGTATGGTCACTTTCACTAAGTTGATTATCCATGATCAAGGGAACTTTGTCCTTTCTGATATCCTTTCAGATCTCCTTTTCTGAGTACTGTACTTTTCAATGTATAGATTTTATGTTCCTTTGTTAGATTGATTAATTACTAAGTAATTAATTTTTGGGGTGCTTTTGTGAAGTGTGTGGTTTCCCTAATTTTTTTTTTCTCTGTGAATTTATTACTTGGTAATCCTATGTAATCTGTTTTTTGATTTGATGCCTTTTTAAAAATGTATTTGGTACAGTGTCTCACTACGCAGCTTGAACTCATAGTGATGCTCCTGTTTGAGCTCCTCAGTGCTGGAATTATCGGTGTGTTCCACTATGCCTGGTCTTGGTGGCCAGCTCAGTGTGCCTGCAGTGGGACTGGCACCATATGATGTGATGAGATGTCAGGGAATCAAACTCTAGTCCCTGCACTTGCTTAAGCAGGTGCTTGGCCTGCTAAGCTATCTTACTGACCTTTGATCTGATGCATCCTGTTTGCCAGTACCTTTTTTAGTTCTTTTTGCAGCTATGTTCATTAGGGAGATTGGCCTGTGGTTTTGTTTTTTGGTTGCTTTCTCCTCTGGTTTTGGAATCAGGGTAAAACTTGTTTAAAGGAATGAGTTTAGCAGTTTTGCTTTCTTCTTGTTTTAGTTTTCGCAATATGATTGTGTCTATGAACCTGTCCATTTCTTCTGTGTTTTCCCTCTTATTAGAATACAGGCTCTCAAAATAGGTATGGTGATCTGGATTTCTGTAGGATCTGTTTTGTCTTCCCTATTTCATTTCTAATTGCTTGAATTTGTGTTTTTCCTTTCTTCTTTTGATGAGCTTTGATGATTGTTTATCAGTTCTATTAATTCTTTTGAAGAATCAACTATTGATTCATTGATTCTGTATATTGTTTTCTTAGTCTCAATTGCATTAATCTCTGCTCTTATCGGTATAATTTCCTCCCTTATATGTGCTTTGAGTTTGATTTATTCTTCTTATTCTAGAAGTTTGATGTAAATGGCTGGAGTGGGCAGTATGTTTTAAATGTTTCAATAAGAAGTTTCAATAATTCATTTTTAGGGATGTGATTTTTTTAAACTAAGATTTAAAGCATGAGAAGGGTTTTACAAGGTTGTAGAAAAAAATGAATAGAATAATGCCTCGAATTGGGAATAAGCTCCTCTATATGATGTGTGTATTTAGGTGCAATGTATCAGGAGCAAAAGATTGATGTTAGATTTGAAGGAGGCTTGAGAGGGATACCACAACCTCCTAGTTATGGTAGGGAGTTTCTCTTTTATTCTAAGTCACCAGGAATACCTTAGAAGAGTTTCAAATAAAGTTTTGGGAACACCTGAATTAGATCTACATAAAAACAAATATTATAATAAGGAAAACATTTGTGGGAAAGTAATCCAATAAATAAATGCCTCAATTCACAAATGCTTTGGTTTTTAAACAATTTGGTTCCTAAAAAAAAGCCTTCAGTAAAATTGACAAATTCCCCTTTGTGTGACACACATGACTATGGCCATCTTCTTCACAAGAATATAAATGCAGCCATCTTCTTCAAGATTGTAAAGCACATTGTCAATAAAGCAAGGTATCACTGGATGTTATCTTTTCTAGTTTACCCTTGTTAGTGCCCCATATTCCAATATCAAAGACCTAGCCTATCTGACTAAATCAAAAATATAAATCAAACTGAAGAGAAGCCACAGGAAGTAATATGTGAACAGAACTTTAGGTTGAATGAACAATAAAGATAAGAATAGTTCTGAACAGTAAAATTGAAGAAAATAGAAAGGAGAATTTTTTAAAAAGCAAACAATAAGGAGTAGGGAAGAGGTTTCACATGTTTTTTTTTTTTTTTTAAATCCCAGAGTCAGAGTGTGGAAATAAATGAGGGAAAATGTTTTCTGCTACTTCTGTTTCAGCCCTGAAAATGTAGCCTCTAAGTGTGTTGTAGGCAGCAATATGGGCCAAGCATGGCATAGAAAAAGTGAACATCAGGCAGTCTGAAGCATTGAGGTCCTGTTAGAGTGTCCAGAGCTGTACTTGCGTGATGAACATTGATGGGAATCCAGTGTGTCAATGTGCTGCCTGGATAAGGCAGAACAAGCAGAGTTCAGAGCCAGAAGTCTTGCCCTGGCTATCCTGGCAAGAGCCAAAGGGGAGATCATGCAGACACCACAGTGTACAGGCTAGTCTAACATAAGGGAGGGTGGGATTTAAAATGAGAAAGAAATTCCAGGCTCTAAGTATCCAGAACAGGACAAAAATGTTTTACTACAGCTCAGAAAGTAGTGCACCAATCCTAGAGATGGGCCAGCTTCTTCTATCCGAGTCCTGGGATTATCCAGAAGGCTCAAGGGTTACTCCAGCTCTAATCTATCTCTCCCAGAACAGGGTGGCACATGTGTGAAAGAAACCACTTCACCCTAAAAAGTATGAAGCCAAAGTGTGAGATTTTAGTATTTACTCAGATAAAATTGCCTCCATGATCCTATTCATATTTATCAAGTTCAGGGTTTGTGAACAAGATTGGATTTGTTAGAGTTCATTATAAACCTTCAATTTATTTGTAATCAGAGCTGTCCTCAGTGTAAATTTGCAGTAACACCACAATACTTAGATTTAGTCATTATTGCATCAATTTCAGTTCATTGACTGCCCATAAGTAATTAGCACACATTTAAAAATACATCTTTATTAAATATCAGTACTGCTATTTATACAATGCTCTGAAATAAGTATTCTGAGCCCAAGTACAAAATCCCATGTTCTGTGGCTGATGCAGTCATTGCTACAGCTATCTCTATAACCTAGGGCAAGTCATTTAATTTCTCTGGGCAGCAATTTTCTTCCAGGAACGAAGAGACTGGACTAAACCATTGCTAAGGTCAGGTTTGATCTTTGATGTCTGTCGTGTGAGTGCTAACACGATGCCTGCTGAGAGGATGGCTAGATCTGCATTAATCAGGAAACAATGATAGTAAGTGTAGAACCATTTAGCAAGTCTGGGCCATTTGCCTAGCACAAAGTAAGCTATTTCATGTAGCTTATTTCTAATCATCTAAGTAAACTGAGAGGTAAATAGTGGTTCAGAGGGGATATAATTTGCTGCTTTCTATACACTTGGTAAGTGGGAAAGCCAGGCTCACAACCACATTTTCTCAAAATGTCTAAATAAGATACTATAATATTTACTACCCATCCCTTCATATTTTATTTGGAAAGTACATCTTACAGAAATTATTAAAATCCTATATATCTTTCAAGATATTTATTCACCATAAAGCTATTTTTATAGCATCAAGGCAAAGAAAAATGTCTCCGAATCCTTGAAGAACTCAATTTCGTGATTCCTCTAGCACCAACCTTCAAAGCTGACATAATTTTCTAGTCTTCTCTATTTCCTGTGAACCCACAATCAAACCGCAAATTCTCTGAAGGATCATCATATAATTCACGGGGCATGTATAGCTCCAGCAGATGGAAACTTATGAAAAATAAGAGTATTTAAGAGTATGAAATCCCCCAAGTCTGCATTTTAGATTTGTGCCAGGATTCAGCTCAGTCCTAGCTCAAGAAAGCACAGAGCACCTTATGAGTACTAGCTCATTGAGCTGAGCAAAATTTCAGCAACTCAGCTACAATGGTTGCTGAAGTCTGATTCCCACTGAGACCCTGGGTTGTGCCTGGAGACACAGGCTTGGAGGCTGTTGTCAGTCTGGTAGAATGAAAATCACAGTACAGAAAGGAAGAATGGAGAAATGACCTTCCTGGGAGCCTAACCTTAGAGCAGAATAATGGACCATTTGAGAGATGAAGCACGGGCAACCGAGCATTTCTGCCTGTGGAATGATTCCTTGGAGCTAACCCCTGGCATAAATAGAAAAGTCTTGAAGCTATTGCTGTGAATTGTTTCAAGCTTTGACTGACTCATGTGTGATTCTGCTCAGGTGCCAATAACAAAATGCCACACACTTTGTGGCCTAAGCGGCATACTTTGTCATGGTTTTGGAAGTAAGAAGCCCAAGGACAAGGTGTGGGCAAGTCTGACACTGGAAGCCACCCTCTTGCTTGCAGATGGTTTCTCCGTCTGACTTTGTCCTCAGATGTTCTGTTCTCTGTGCTCATGTGTACTTGGTGCCACATTTTTCTCTTTTTATAAGGTTATGTTTCAAACTGGTTTAGGGCCTTGTTTTAACTTAATCACTAAAGGCCTGTCTCCAAAAAAGAATGATATTTTTAGGTTTGGGGAGATAGGGCCTCAGGATAAGAAATTAGTGTAGAGAGGGCAATTTAGCCCGTTACTCTATTCAACAGGAGAAATATAAGCTCTCAAATAGTTAAATATATCCATAATGGTTAGCAGAATGCTGTACACTGGAATAGGTTCAAATGTCACCAGGGCTAAGGATATGTCTAGTCTACATTTGTCCATAACTGTATAGTAGTTTCTGTAAAAGGAATATTATATCACAATTAATGACTGGAAAATGTCTTGAAGAAAAATTAGATTAATTGAGCCTAGGGAAATAAATTCTTTGCACTTTTAAGTGACTGCTCCAACATGATAAAATTTGACAGCTTGCATGAATAAAAATATTCTCATGTTTGCTTTTTACTTGGTCTTTAATTTTTTCAACAGCAGCTTTTATCTGTGGAAATTAATTTCTGACTTCCAATAATTATTTATTATTCCTTGGCAAGTGATGAAATTTTTTATAACTATTTTTTAAAGGCTATGTTGAAACTCTTGCCCCTGGTATCTGTGAACATAACCTTGTTTGGAAGTAGAATTTTTTGAAGAAACTACCGAGTTAAGCTCACACTAGATAAGGGTGGTCCCTACATGTAATAACTGTTATCTTTACAAAGAAAAGAGATTTAATAACAGAGACATTAGTAGAGGGTAACAACCATGTGAAGACAGAGACAGAAGGTGGCAGTGGCACAACTACAAAGCTAAGAATGCCAAGGACCCCTGGAAAACCAAGAAACTAAGACAAGGTAAGAAGGACTTCTCCAGAGCTGCCAAAGATGCATGATCCTACCAAATCTTTCTTTTCATTCATACTTTTAGCTCTCCGAAGTGTGAGACAGGATATTTTTCTTGCATTAAGTCATCCGACTTGTGGGAATATATTTTAGTCACTCCAGGAAACTAATACCGACCTTTGAACATTAATATTTCCCTGATTACAAATTATCTACTTACTGCTATATCGTTTCACACTTCCACGTTTTTAATAATCAATTCCTAATTGTATATGGAGAGAATAGTTAGATATCTTTTAAAAGTTAATGCAACCTTAGAGAACTCTGAACAGAATATGTAAATTTGAGAGGAATGAGACATTTTATCTTCTTAATGAAATCAATGCCGATTGAGTGAAGACACACATCTTCCTTCCCACATGCCACCTGCGGTGTGGTCTCAGCCTCTTCCTGCAAGCATCCTAGTGATGTGACATTGCCTACACTTTCCTGAGAACTCTAAAGGGTGGTATGTATGACCACAGTATGATATTGATATTGGTAATGACAATGACGAGATGATGATAGCGATTGCTAGAAGCAAGATGCCTCTTAAATGTTTTAAGAATTTAACATTTACTAAGACATTTTATGTATATATATACATATATATATGTGTGTGTGTGTGTGTGTGTGTGTGAAAATATCACATACATTTATAAATAACTGTTACATATTTCTATGTCTTCACTTGAATTTTCCCCACACAAGCCTGAGATAAAAGTACATATAAGTATTTTACCATGGGATATGAGGCTTTGAGAAGCAATATGCAAAAGAAAGAACTTTTTCTATGCATTTTTAATCCAGTTGGCCTTCTGGTTTGGTCAATTTTGAAGTTAAAATTTTATGGTAAAGGAACTTGTCTATATCCACAGCAGTCTTATGTAACATACCCTGAAAACTTCTTGCCTGGAGTAACCCAGGTCCTCCCTGGGGTCCACCATTTCTCTGGTAGCACAGCCAAGCAGATACCACGTTGTCTCTCCCAGGGTGACCTGAGAGGGTCAGAATGAGCCCAAGGGAGCTTTTGGCTTTCCTCAGAGTTAGGTTCAGGGACAGCCTCTTATATTTATGGTCCCTTCTCTTTGACTATCACAGCCATTCTATTCACTCCAATTCTTGCCCAAAAATTACTGTTACTTCAGCAGTCTCACAAAGGACTTATGAAACATGCGGACTGTTTCCAGACTGTTTCAGTTCCTGAATTTTATAGTAGTCATCAGGAAGATGAGGTACTTTCCTTGACCAACAGACCATGAAGAAAGAAGTACTAATGAGTGTGTAAGCAGGTCTTCCCCAACTTAGGGCTGACAATGACTAACCTGGACTGATATGTTGCTTGCAGTGTTGAGACATGTGCTTCTCAGATGTACCCAGCTACATGGGCCTGTATTCCTGACCCACAGGAACTGTGAACTAATCAATGATTTGTTTTGATTCTGGATACTGGACCTAGGGCCTTTCGCATATTGTGAATGTGCTCTCTCACTGTGCTATCTCCCGTGCTGCAGTATTGTTCTTAATTCAAGTCTGTTGCTATTGTCATATATAAAATACAGTTGCTATAACAAAAATCATTTGTTCCCAGGACAGATGAGATTTATGGTAAAAATCAGTGTTTTGTGAGTAGCTAACTGATTGGAAGAAATAATGAAGCTTCTGAGGAAGTAGAAGGAAGGCAAAGGGAAAACAGCTGACGAGAGGGCATGTGCGGCCCTGAACACACTCTGTACGCCCTGTTTCCGTAAGAGTAGCACTGATAGCAGTGCCTACATAGCTTATCGCTCAGGCTCTGGTGTCCTAATCAGTATGTAGAGTATCCATTATAAGTAGAATGATGCTGATGCACTGCTGGGTTTCTCTTCTTGGCATATTTGAACAATTTAATAGTATTCACCACTTCTTATTTCCATTCTTCTCCTGCTCTAAGTTAGTTACATTTTCATCTTATTATTCTAACCTTATCAAGAGGTCGTATTGGATTTTAAATCTTTCTTTCTTGTCATCTTTTTTCTGCTGTCACTTGCCTGAACTAGGGTAATGACATTAAGAAAGATATCATACCTGAAAATCCCAACTTTATGAAGTTACAAAATAATTATTAAAAGGTCAGTATATTTAACACTTGTCTCTACACAGTTTCATGCACCATTTCCATAAACTTTGATTTTTCTATTGTCAGTTTAGTCTGAGGTTGTCTTGCCCTGAGAATGGGAGGCTTGTATCAGGAATGTTGCCTCACAGTTTTATAAATAAATCAAGGTAGAAGCCAGTTTGCTGTTCTGACAGCATACATTTGATACCAGACCAATGAGAAGCAGCAGAAAAACTTCTGATAGGCTGGGCATATAGCTTAGCAGCACAGCACCTCTTTGGCAAGCGCAGGTCATGAGTTTGATTTCTGGTACCAAAGGAAAAAGAAAATTTTCCCATGTTAGAGGAATTAATATTTATGAGTGACTTAACCTGCCGATTTCTCAATTTACTCATCTGTAAGGAAAGAAGATAATCATGTCTACTTCATAGAGTGTTTGGGTTGATGAATGAGGTAAGTTCTTAAGTCACTTAGATCCAAGAAGTCAGATATAGAGAAACTTAGGAATCAGTTGTATATATAAAATAAATATGATAGGAAAATGTGCTTTCTATGAACCATTTCCAGGTTTTTACATAAATAATCTCACATTTTCATGGCAAGAAACATTGAGAGGTAAATAGTGGTGATTGCATCTAACGTACCAGATAAGGAAGCAAAACTTTAAAAGTTGTAAATACCCAGCACAAGATCTCATTACTGTCAAGGATTTATAAAATATTTCAAAACAAGATTGCAGGAGAATAACCATGGTTAGTATATTGTGTACTGTTATCTTCAAATGTAAGATATAGGCATGAAAAATTAGTCAATATAGCATAAGCCTTTCTTTTCAATGAAGTAATAGCAATTAATAATATAACCTTTTTAACTATCACATGATATACTATTTTCCCTTTCCTTTCCTTCTTTTCTTCTGTCCTCCCTTAGAGTTTCTATTTCCTTTTGAGAAGTTTCTTCCCATTTCACAGTATCTATTGCACAAAAGATACAATTCTTATCTAAAGTGTCCTTTCAAATTTTCCTGAAGGTTTTTCTGACATTGTTTTATGGCGCTTACTCAGTGCCGAAATAGTTTCTGAATTTTTAGATGATCTCAGATTTTTACTGTCAAGGTATCGTGGTGGTATGGTGTGTGTGTGTGTGTGTGTGTGTGTGTGCGCGCGCGCGTGTGTGTGTGCGTGTGTGTGCACACACATGTGTGTGCGTGCGCGTGCATGTGTGCGTGTGTGAGTGTGTGTGTGTGTGTGTGTGTATGTGTGTGTGTAATGGGGATTTTAGAAAGAGTAAACCTAAATATGAGTGAAGGGAACAACCAACGCCACATGTATCAAGTTCTCTGGAAAATTTTCCTCTTGTAGTTCACCAAATGTGAGATTATGTACCCTTGGAATTCTTGTTACTTTAATAAGAGATTAATATAGTAATTTATGGTATGTTCAACCTAACATAGTCACTGTTGTGACAATGATGCTCAGGATAGAATTTTCCAGTTTTTAAAGAATGTAATTTTATATTTGTTTTAATGGTTAAAAATGTGTAGTCATCATTTGACAGAATTAAAAAAACATAAAATCAAGTAAGATGTATACCACATGTTTTTATGACACCTGAATGCTGATTTTGATATTTTTTTAAAATTTAGTATAGGGTCTACAGGGTCTCACTATGTAGATCGGACTCATAGTGCTCCGTCTGCTTTCAGCCTCCCAAGAGCTGGGATTACAGGCACACACCACCACGCCTCATCTTCATTCTGCTTTTTAACACAGGTCTATATAAATTTTCCTTAGCTGCACAACAATTTAATAACATAAGGGAAAGTACTCATACTAATGGCAGTGGTGAGCTCACGGGGTGACCTGTCTGTTGGGGAGTTAAATCCCTGTTTTTCTTCCTCAGTCCCATTTATGCAGCATTGCCAAGAATCATATACTTCAGACTTATAAGATATCAGAAGAATATAATGAAAAAATATATAAAGTCTGTTTTAATGTCTGGATTTAGTGTCTTTTTATATTTTACTTTTTTATTTTTATAGGAACTCGCTGTCAGCAGAGAGCTATAAGGTCCTAGTGTTATATCTGTAGCACCGGTGAAAGCTCCGCCTGTCTACTTCTGGCTTGCGAGAGCTTCTTTCCTTTGGGGTGGTGGCTGATGCCAGGATGAGAGGAAATATCATGCCCTCCGAGAGCCAAGAGCAGCTGGTGTAGTTGCCCTGGTGTTTATGGGGTATTATAGACATAAAGGCACATTTGGAACTGGTTGGGGAAAGAACTTAATGCTTCTTTCTTTTATCTTTATATTCCACTTTCCTAGCATGGATTATCCTGCCGCTCAAGCTAAATATAGAAAATGCATATTAAAAAGAAAAAGCCACGTTGCCACAAGGTGCTCTGCGGATGCAACGTATGTGCTTGAATAGACTATCTTTTATCAGATAGAACCATAAAGATGCAAAAAGACTTGTCCAAATTGTTTTGTTTTGTTTTTGAACAATGAAAGCCATTTTTGTAGGAATTAACCAGAGGGGGTTGTACATCTGGAGTGCAGTGGACACATAGTTTCTGTTTGGGAGAAAACTGACATTATTGCCAAAAAATTATCCATCTGTAGTTTGATCCAAATATGTCAAGCTGAGAGTGTCAGCGAGTGGAATTTGCTACCAGAAATTTTCTAGATGACACTTTTGTGAGTTATTTTTAATGACATCTCTCTTTTTAGGGGACATAATTTTTCTTGTGTATACTTTATGAAGAACTTTAAAATCTTGGTAAAGTCAAAATAGGGTCTAAAGGTCAGAGTAGTAGCTTCTTTGTTGATTTCCTTAAATAACTAAAAATTCAGGCCAAATTTGGGGATTATCTTTAATAGATATTAAAGAGAAATTATCTTTAGCATTTGTTGTCTTTTTTTTGTGCAATCATCTTTGCCATTAATCTTTCCTATTTTCTCTGATCATATATGGCAGAACACTCTTGTGCAAACTGTCTACTCTCTCAATAAACATCTGCATGATAATTAATATAAGGCATTCAATTTGTATTATTGACAGTAAAGAATTAATTCAGCAAACAATTGAAAAACATCTAAGGTACACAGAACTTGAGAGGCACTAGAGTTACAAAAGTGAATACACAGCTAGTATGGCAGAATGAACTTCTGTTTTGAAGCATTTGAGCGTGCTTTAAAAATAAAAACTGTTAAATATTGTTTGAAAAAACCCAAAAATAAAAAGTAAAAATAAGGATTTAATGTGCCTAAAATAAAGAGAAATTCAAAGCCAATGCAGTGAGCCCAATCTGAGATCAAGGTGGTGTAAGCTTTTCCGGCACAGATTAAACTCTGCAGAATTAAATAATTCCAAACAAGACCTTTATGCCTTGAAAGGCAAGAAGTCTCCATAAAAACTCAGGAACCATGAGATACACTCTGTTTATTTACATGCAAAATGGCAAAGAAGATTTCCATCTTCATGCAACTCTGGCTGTATAGAATAGGCTGCGAATTAGAATCCAGGCTTGCAGACATGTGGCTGGAGGCTGGAATTGTTACTGACTGTGTGCTGAGAGTACATCTTGTCTCCTCTTGGGGACAAACTTGAAAATCAAGGGTGCAATGGCACTGAAAGAAAAGTTACCCTTGAGGAAGACAATGGTCACTGGAAATAATCATAACATCAAAAAGATTGAAGAATAGTAATTATATTTAAAGTATCATTCAGAGAAGCATTTTTAATATTTGAGCAGATGTTCTAATTTTTCTTTAAAAATGTTCAAGACTTGGTATTTCTACATAATTCTATCTCGTGGCTGTTACAGATCTTTCAGTATAGAAATGTTAATTTATGAAACTTGACCAGGAGTTCATACGTTCTTGTTTATTCATACCTTCAACAAATACTTGTGGAGAGTTATGTTGTTCTAAACACTATACAGAATAAGTGGATGCACATTATTGATGTGGGTATGGAGCTAAAGCACAGTGGAGCAGGGAGTATAGAAAATTGCGGCATAATTAACCTGGCACACACTGCTTTTGGGTAACCTAAGATTTGATAATTACAGAAATTTGGTGGACTTATCCTGACGACATTTTCAAAATTCAATATATTAGAAAAAAATTCCTATGGTACATGAATAAAGTAAGAAATTATAATAGAAATCAGAAATCAAATTAACCCAAAACATCTATTTCAAACCCAATGCTTGAGAATAATTGCTCTTGCCCATAGAACTCTTGGTAAACAAAGTTGTAAGACTCCATACACTGATTTTAATTTTATGAGAAATTAATAGAAAAGAAGCTTACACATATAACAGTTCAGAAATTGTGCCACTGTGCTGCACAGTGGAGATGCGCTTGGTGGACAGCACCCTGATGTTGCAGCAAAGACAAACTAAAAGAATAGCAAGCTTGGGCTGCAGAAGTGTACAACTCAAAAATAA